>NC_068937.1:68825547-69125547 GCF_016801865.2 Culex pipiens pallens
TTCTAAAATTCTAAAATTCTAAAATTCTAAAATTCTAAAATTCTAAAATTCTAAAATTCTAAAATTCTAAAATTCTAAAATTCTAAAATTCTAAAATTCTAAAATTCTAAAATTCTAAAATTCTAAAATTCTAAAATTCTAAAATTCTAAAATTCTAAAATTCTAAAATTCTAAAATTCTAAAATTCTAAAATTCTAAAATTCTAAAATTCTAAAATTCTAAAATTCTAAAATTCTAAAATTCTAAAATTCTAAAATTCTATAATTCTAAAATTTCTAAAATTCTAAAATTTCTAAAATTCCAAAATTATTCTAAAATTCTCCAAAACTCCAAAATTCCATAATTCTAAAATGCCAAAATTCTAAAGTTCTAATATTCTGAAATTATCAAATTTTTAATTTTATCATTTTTTTCTAATTTTAGGATTTAAAAATATTTTTTTTGAATTTTAGAATTTTAGGATTTTAAAATTTTAGAATTAAAGATTTATAGAATTTAAGAATTTTAGTATTTCATTATTTTAAAGTTCTAAAACTCTAAGTTCTAAAAATTTGATAATTTTAAATACTTAGGTTCTACAGTTTTTAATCTCTTAATTTTTTATATTGTATTACACTCAGCCCCCGGTGGTTGGTCACTTTTTCGTTTGTAAAATGGGTGTCAAACTAAAAAGTGACCCCTTTCGTTTGACAACAGTTGGTGTCAAACCATCGGGTTTTGAGTGTATTCTTATAATTCTTGATATTTGTAAATTTCAAAAATTTCAAAGATTAAATTTCATTTTTAAATTATTCAGATATTTTAAATTTTTACGATTAATTTAAACATTCGAACATTTTAAAATTGTTTAAAGTCTTTTAAGTTCTTAGCATCCTCAAAGCATGGACTTTGGGGTCTTCAGAAACACAAAAAAATCAAAAAAAGGATCAGAAACACATGCACTTTAAATTAAAAAAAATCAAAAATATTCAAACAGGTCCAGATGGGTTTTCTCCCTAAAACTTTAGAGAAAAACCATGCGTTGATGTTGATTTTTGATTTGAAATCTAAAATGTTAGAATTTATTGTTGTCTTAAACTTTCTTTTATCTTTATTTTCTTAAAAATTTATAAGTTTTAATTAACTGCTTTTTTAATTTTTTTTTTCAAAATTTTACATTGAAAGTTAAATTTTTGAATATTCCACAATTAATTATTTTATGAATTTTCACAGATTTTTTGAGTATAATATCTGTCATGAGATTCCCTTTGTTTCAACAACAAAACTCTAGATATGATTTGGATATGATGATTCAGCCGAATGACGTTATCTTTTTTCAGGTAACCAAAAAAAATCCAATCTGATCCTGCTAACAAACCAGCATCTTTGTGTTGTCCCACGCAGTTTGTTGAACGGAAGCTGTAACGACCGCAAAAACATCTGCTCCGGAAGTGCGTAAACCGACGTTGTCCCGTACTCCGGTGGCCATCAACGGTGGCGCCGCACTCCGCCGTATCTGCGGCTAGTCGAGGAGCAATAGTCCATCTTGATCAATATGCTGCCTCGCACGCTGGCGTCGGCTCGAAAAGATGGCTGGCAAATTCCGGACCCGGAAGACAACGCCAAAAACTTCCGGCCAAGATGCCGAGCGATGAGCTGAAAGACCAACTGGAAGACAACGCCAAAAACTACGTGGAGATCGCGACACACAAGTAAAATTAATGAATGTATTTGAAAAAGTGCAATTTACAATAAAAATACATCTAAAAATAAATAAAAATAAAACAAATACCTATTTTTTACTGCAACATAACCTAAAAACCCAAAATGACATCACACGACAAAGGCACGACATCTTAAATAACAAAACCGTGCGACGTCGGTCGAATGTCGTACGACAATGTCGTACAATTTCGATCATCGATCGCACGACAAATACGACATTTTGGTGCAAAAACGTATGACATTCGCGCGAAAGTCGCACGACATTGTCGTGCGACGTCGTACGATTGCACGGACGACAAACGACGGACGTCCGACGAACTTTTCAGTCAGGGTGGATGCGGATCACTTCACCGCGTTTGAGGCCGAGTTTTTCGGCGCAGAATTTCTGCACCTTCGGCATTCCCGGTTTGTTCGGTAGGTCACCATAATCGATGCGGATCGTATTTTGTCTTCCCATCTTTTACAATCGCGACGAGTTCGCGACGCGTGATTGGAAGCAAACAATAGAGACAAAAACACTGTTTCGGTCGAACTCTGCCCGGCTTAGAAAAAACTTTTAGCGTCCAATCGCGGCAGAGGTGCGATGCTGACGTTATAATAAAAATCCCCCAATACCCATACATACCAAACTAATCAGCATAGGGCTCTGAGGGAAGCCCGTGCTGTGACAAGGAGACGCCTCCATATTTCTCGATCCTGGGCTGTTTGTCTCCAATCTTCTAAGTTGCAGATTTTCCGGATATTTCGCCTGGCCTGATCACCCCATCGTGCTCGCTGTTCTCCCGGTTTTCGTCCTCTACCACCTTCCAGTTGGTCGCGGTCGAAGATCATTTTAACGGGACTGTCATCGTGCATTCTCGCAACGTGACCAGGCCACCTAAGTCGCCCGACCTCCACCTCTTGGACGATTGTCGGACCTCCAAGCAAAGCGTGCAGCTCGTGGTTCATGCGCCTACGCCATTCACCGTTAACAGTCCGCACGCCTCCATAGATCGTCCGTAGCACCTTCCGTTCAAAGACTCCAAGGGCGCGTTCATCCTCTTTCAGCATAGTCCAAGTTTCGTGGCCGAAGATGACGACTGGTCTAATGAGTGTCTTGTAGATTGCTAACTTCGTGCGACGTCGGATGTCAGGGTCTTCCGTACTTCAAAGTATGCACGATTTCCTGCATAAATACGAGTCTGGATCGACCTACTGGTGTTGTTATTGGCCGTCACCAGGGATCTCAAGCACACGAACTCGTCTACCTCCTCCAGCTCGTCACCGTCCACTGCTAGGGGAGTCAGACACGGGGGGCCCACGTCTTTGGAGCCTCGACCTTTCATGTACTTTGTTTTCGTCGCATTCATCGCCAGTCCAATCTGCATGGCTGCTGCTTTCAGTCCGATGTAGATTTTTCATCACCTTCTCTTGACTTCTTGCTATAATATCGTTGTCATCAGCAAAACCAAGCAGTTGAAACGACTCGAAGAATATCGTGCCACTCGTGTCAATGACCGCTCTTCGTATAACACCTTCTAGGGCGATGTTAAACAGAAGACAAGATAATCCATCACCACAACGACAACCCTCGCCGTGATTCAAAGGGTTCCGATAATTCCCCCGATACATGCACATAGCACATTACTCGCTCCATGGTTGCCTTGACCAGCCGTGTCAGTTTGTCCGGAAAACCGTTGTCGTGCATAATCTGCCATAGCTGCTCGCGGTCGACCGTGTCATAGGCTGTCTGAAGTCAATGAAAATGTGATGTGTGGGCACGTTGTACTCGCGGCATTTTTCAAGGATCTACCGGAGGCAAAATATTTGGTCCGTGGTGGCTCGCGCGCCCGTGGATCCCGAACCTTGCGTGGGGTGATAGCTGACGCCCCCCCCTCCCCCCCCCCAGTACCCGGAAAACGGAATCGACGTAACACTTTATGATGTGGCCCTCTTAAACCTTGCGGTTTCGTCAACGGATCAACAGGCGTGTATCGTTCTTTTTGCGACAAGACTCCGCCTCCCGAATCTTCTAAGTGTGAAGGTATGGCACGGGGAGAGGGCACCGAGTACCTATATTTACGCTCAGATTTTTTTTTGCGTCAGCCTCGGGATTCGAACTGCCGACTTCTGGATTGTAAGTCCAGTGCGCGGTCCGATTGATCCACACAGGCAGACATTCCCAGTAGACCCCCCAGTACCAATCACTTGCTATTCGAAATTATCACGTACTTGACAGTCTCTTTATCTCATTGCACTCACACTCTCATTCACTGAAGCTTTTGTCGTCAACAACTACACTCGAAAAGACGATAGTCGACATGAACATCATCGTTGACCATCAAAGACTACCGTCGTGCGATGAACGTAGTGTAGCGATGGTAGCGTGACGATTTTGGCATGTATTTGCGACGACTTTCGCGCAACGCATCATCGACGGTTTCGTCACAAATGGTTAGTGTGACGGTAGGTGCTGCACGACAGCATGAATGTCACAGAAAAAATGTTACTTGACGGTACATTTTGCAAGCCTGGAGAGTCTCAGGTGGTCGCAGTAAACTTAACCCAATTGCCCAAAAAAAAAAAAGCTGTCAATTGAGGCAATAAATTGTTTATCAAAACAATAACTTTTTTTTATTGTTCCGACAATATTTTTTACTAGAATTATAAAACAAATTTATCAAATAGATAAATCGTAGTTATTGTTATTGTATAATTGATTTGAAAATACCAAATTTTGCTGCGTGATATTTTGACTCTTAATCCGATTGAAAAATATCAGTTTTCAGCGAAATATGACCACGATCATCGTAAGCCGCTTACGATGTAGGTCTCCAAAAAATCCATGAAAATTCAGTCTAACGGTTGCAATAGCGGATTTGCAGCAAAGCTAAAAGACACATGTCGCGACCTATGAACAAATAAGCTGGCTCTGTTCGCTGCATACACGGAGAAAAATGAGTTCCTAAAATCGTGAACAAGCGTTCATGAAACGTTTGAAAAACGTACCATGCAATTTGAACACTTTGTTCGTGGTTACGAATTTCGTGACCGCTTGTTCACGATTTGCCACACAGAACAGTTATAGAGTTTGTATTGTGCCGTTAGAGATATTTTTTAATGATTTTTTGAACATGGATCGAACAGTAAACTTTTCCGTGTTTGAGGTGTGGCTGTACGTTTCATTAGGTAGAAAGGAAATGATTATTTTGTTGCTTTGAGAAAAGTTAGATAATACATTGTAACAATAAAATTACCTAAAATCACCCATAACATCGATATAGCACGTAGTCCATGAATTGATGGAATTGTGTCATTGCCTACATTTTTATCGCATATAGCCTTGAAGTTAGTTACAGTTGAAAAAGACAGCAACAATTCAGACCAAACACCTGTAATAAAGAAATGTTGAACTTTACGAAATACAAGTTTGGTGGATTAACTACTTAGTTTTTCTTCTCTTGAACTGACTGGTCCGATGGCAAGATTTTCATCTGAATTATTGTTATTTATTCCAGTAGGAACTCCAAACACATCACAATTTGGTTTGCTGCTTTTCTCTGGAATAACTTGAGTAAGGTCATACGTAGTACATCCAAAGCCAGAAGATGAGTCCGAAGTCAAATCCTTGGAATATTTTTTTCTTTTTATTATTTGCTTGGATCGGTTTCGCAACATCAGATCATATCCTGTGCCAGAAATTAGCAAGAGTGTAACAACTAAAGTAGCGGCACTGAAAAAAAAATAGTTAGATTTAACCATTTTTATCACTTTCTGTGCGGATCCGATTACAGTAAAGAAGCTACCCAGACGGAAATGGGGAGGGGGGGGGGGGGGGCAGATTCGTCGGGCGTTTCGTGAAACCTGGCTAAAGCTGTTTATGCACTTTGGAAGGAACCGGTCAAGAAAAATAAATTAAATGGGCAGCAGCGGCGGCGAGAGCAAGCCAGAGAGGGTGAAGAAATGCCCCAAGAAATCGCTCCCTCTCCTTTGTTCTGCTGTTCGTAAAGCTGTTTCTTGACACCTTTCCTTCTGAACTCCGTACTCGCCTTAAAAGAAGTGTACAAATTGTGTCTGAACTGCATGACAAGCGTCCGGCTGCGCCAGACACTCAAATTTACCAGATTATTTTCCGACCTGGTAGAGTAGGCGGGAACACGCTCCGTATGAAAAGTAGAAATTTTGTATGAAGAAAACGCCACGCAAGGTGAGGCGAAGTTGGGGTCGAATATTTTAAATTTGAAGGCCACGTGGTTCATACACGATCCCTAGGGCGTCGCTAGAATTGCTCAAAAAAGCTTTGAAATAAATAAGTTCAAAACTTCATATTTTGACTTGAGGATTTTTCAAGGTGTAAAACAAGAATTCTCAGACTTCATTGTTTTTTTTTTGCTTTTGAAAAACTTACAAACACGAATTTTCATTTAATTAAATAATTGGTTGAACAATTTTGACTGTTTTTGTTTAAATATATATCGTTTATACAATCTATATTTTCCAGTGCATCTGGAAGTAATATTTATGCACTGCAAAAAAAAAAACTACACGGAACCGGTTGTTGCATTTGAAACGGATTCTAATTAGAATCTAATTAGATTCCGTTTCAGAATTCGAATTGAACTGACTGGGTTATATCCACCGCATTTGTTTTGACTCTCGCCGAACTGAGATGGGACCATTGCCTTTGCGCACTCCCGGTCCCAAAACATCTGCAAACGTGGTCAAAACCAACACGTAGAAGGAAACCGTCACACCCGTGATGGACGCCAAAAACTGGAAGCGTTCTGAAAGAGCCGTCGCCGGCTGCTGTACACTCACGGCGTCTATGACGAATTGGACAAGGCGATCTTGGCGAAAGAAACGCCTGAACCGACCTTCTTCAATCCACCGGCCAACTCCTTCAGCACCATCTTGGCAACCTACCAAACTCCACTGGGAGAGTCAGGTAAACCACGAGTGCAAGGAAAGTGAATTTATTTTCTTCAAAAAGTGCCAATCCATTGTAAAAAAAATCTAAATAATAATCTAAATCACAGAGCACGACAAAGGCACGACATCCTAAATAACAAAACCGTACGACGTCTGTCGAATGTCGTACGACAATGTCGAACAATTTAGATTATCGATCGCACGACACACACGACATTTTGGTGCAAAAACGTATGACATTCACGCGAAAGTCGTACGACATTGTCGTGCCATTGCATGTGTGTGTTTGTCATTGTGTATGTGTTTATCGTTGTGTGTATGTTTGTCATTGTGTGTTTGATTGCTATCGTGTATTTTTGTCATTGTGTGCGTGATTGCCATTGTGTGTGTTTGTTATTGTGTGTGTGGTGTGTGTGTTTGTAATTGTGTATGTGTTTGTTATTGTGTGTGTGTTTTTGTCATTGTGTGTTTGATTGCTACTGTGTGTGTTTGTTATTGAGCAGTTCTCTACGGAATCGGTCTTTTTTCTTTAATTTTTAATTTTTGTATTTTTTAATCCGGCTGAAACTTTTTTGGTGCCTTCGGTATGCCCAAAGAAGCCATTTTGCATCATTAGTTTGTCCATATAATTTTCCATACAAATTTGGCAGCTGTCCATACAAAAATGATATGTGAAAATTCACAATTCTGTATCTTTTGAAGCAATTTTTTGATCGATTTGGTGTCTTCGGCAGAGTTGTGGGTATGGATATGGACTACACTGAAAAAAAGTTATACACGTTAAAAATTTTTTTGGTGATTTTTAATTTCACTTTTTGTCACTAAAACTTGATTTGCAAAAAAACACTATTTTCATTTTTTTTATGTGTTTAAGAGGACATAAAATGCCAACTTTTCAGAAATTTCCAGAATGGGCAAAAAATCTTTGACCGAGTTATGATTTTTTGAATCAATACAGATTTTTTCAAAAAATCGAAATATTGGTCGCAAACATTTTTCAACTTCATTTTTCGATGTAAAATCGAATTTGCAATCAAAAATTACTTTAGTGATTTTTTGATAAAGTGCACCGTTATCAAGTTATAACCATTTTTAGGTAACTTTTTTGAAAAAAGTCGCAGTTTTTCATTTTTTAAAATTAGTGCCCATGTTTGCCCACCTTTGAAAAAAATATTTTTGAAAAGCTGAGAAAATTCTCTATATTTTGCTTTATTGAACTTTGTTGATACGACCCATAGTTGCTGAGATATTGCCATGCAAAGGTTAAAAAACAGGAAAATTGATGTTTTCTAAGTCTCACCCAAACAACTCACCATTTTCTAATGTCGATATCTCAGCAACTATAAATCCGATTTACAATGTTAAAACATGAAACATTCGTGAAATTTTCCGATATTTTCGAAAAAATATTTTCAAAAATTTAAAATCAAGACTAACATTTCAAATGGGCGTAATATTGAATGCTTGGCCCGTTTAAAATGTTAATCTTGATTTTAAATTTTTGAAAATATTTTTTTCGAAAAGACTTTAACTCGGTTAAAGATTTTTTGTCCATTCTGGAAATTTCTGAAAAGTCGGCATTTTAGGGGAAATCTACCCTTTCCAATCAAACACCTATCTTCGTCATATGGAGAGTTTGATGCTCGATTAAAGCTCCAAAAATACTATTTGGGCTATAAACTTACCAGCAACAGCACCGCCTCGAGTAAGCACGCAAATGTATGCCACTTACTGGCCAAAAAGATCACATTTAATGCACTTTTGATCATAATTTGTATTTTGCGAGACCACTTCTCATCATTTTGTTGGCACACACAGTGACACACACGAGAATCCCTCAAACGCTTAATGAATATCGCCAAAATTAACATTTCACTTTCGCTTACTTTTTCACGGCGCTTAAGATATGAAATTGCTTCCAACTACCGGCAACATGTTCTTTTGATCATTAGTAAGGCACTCACTTGAAGAATAATCCCGAAAAATGTAATAAATTAGCAAGCGCCATCAAAAAAACAAACGCGCCAAGTCGTTTGACGTTTCAATTTTCACTTTGCATTCTAATCGAAGGCTGAAGAAAACCGAGCGAGAGACGAAGGCAAAAAAGAACAAAGGCTGGCCGTCAACACCACCAGCAGCACAGCCAGCGATGCCAGGAAACTTTCCCTATAAATGCCACTTTTCGTGAGTGTTCGTTTGAACTGTCAGCGCAAATGGCAACACTCGACAGAGTGTTGGAAGAAAAAAGAAGCCGATATTAGAAAAATGGGCGTGGCCCAATGCATTCGCCTCGATTAGAATACCCTTGGGATTTTTTTTTTTTGTTAAATGCTTGGTAAAGAAATAGAATAACTTTTAGTGAAAGTGAAAATAAACAGAAATGTTCACAAAAACTTGCTCTACTCGTTGGTGTACTTGGTTTTAGTAAAATTCAAGGGAGACTCTAGATTATCCAGCATCATTCAAACACGACCGCTTATTAGGATTAAAATGGGTAGATTTCCCCTATGTCCTCTAAAACATATCAAAAAAGAAAAAAAAATTAAAAATAGTGTTTTTTTGCAAATCAAGTTTTAGTGACAAAAAGTGAAATTAAAAATCACCAAATTTTTTTTTACCGTGTATCATTTTTTTCAGTGTAGTCCATATCCATACCTACAACTTTGCCGAAGACACCAAATCGATCAAAAAATTGCTTCAAAAGATACACATATCATTTTTGTATGGACAGCTGCCAAATTTGTATGGAAAATTATATGGACAAACTAATGATGCAAAATGGCTTCATTGGGCATACCGAAGGCACCAAAAAAGTTTCAGCCGGATTGAAAAATTAAAAAAAAAATCGAATGACCGAAATCTCAGAGAATTGCTCATTGTGTGTGTGTTTGTTATTGTTTGCGTGTCTGTTATTGTGTGTGTATTTGTCATTACGTGTGTTTTTACCATTGTATGTATGTTTGTCGCGGCCTGGGTTCGATCCCAGACGGTCCCGGTGGCATTTTTCGAGACGAGATTTGTCTGATCACGCCTTCCGTCGGACAGGAAGTAAATGTTGGCCCCAGACTAACCTATAAAGGTTAGGTCGTTAGCTCAATCCAGGTGGAGGAGTCGTCTCCCTGGGTCCTGTCTCGGTGAAGTCGCTGGTAGGCAGTTGGACTAACAATCCAAAGGTTGTCAGTTCGAATCCCGGGTGGATGGAAGCTAAGGTGTAAAAAGAGGTTTGCAATTGCCTCAACAATCAAGCCTTCGGACACCTAGTTTCCAGTAGAAATCTCACAATCGAGAACGCCAAGGCAATGCTGTAGAGCGAATAATTTGATTTGATTTTTTTATGTGTGTTTGTCATTGTCTGCGAGTTTGTCATTGTGTGAGTTTGTCATTGTGTGTGTGTTTGTTATTGTGTTTGCCATTGTTTGTGTTTGGTATTGTGTGTGTGTGTTTGTCATTGTGTGTGTGTTCGTTATTGTGTATGTGTTTGTTTTGTTTTGGCTTTGGTTTTGTTTTTGAAGAAAATAGTAAGAAAGGTCATTTTAAACATGCTATTGAATTCATAGTCTTTTCTTTTCATGAATTGTGAACATTTCTACAAGTTCTGTGGAGATTTTCCCTTCTGTTTGTAAGATTTGAAGATATACAAAAGGATTTTTTTACGCGATGAATTATGAATAATAGAATATTTGAAGCAGGGCTGTGGAGTCGGAGTCGGAGCCGGAGTCGGTGGAGTCGGGTTTTTTTGGGGACCTGGAGTCGGAGTCGGAGTCGTCAAAACTCGAATAGCTGGAGTCGGAGTCGGCTAAATTGTATGAGCTGGAGTCGGAGTCGAAGCCGGAGTCGTAAATTTCTGATAGACCCGGAGTCGGAGTTATCGAAAAAATTAATTTAATTTATGAACTTATTAATTGTTTAATATTTGTTACAATTCAGGTTAATTTCCAAATTTTTTTAATTTTATTTATTGAATCGCGTGCACTGCGTTGACATTTTTTTATTCAATTTATTTTTTGGATAAAGATATTTATCAGATGTCATGATGTTTTCGAAGCATTTTTATTGTGATTGGAAAGCTCTTATTATGTTATTTCACTAAGATCACAGAATGATAATCTATTAATCCTCTCTTGTCAATGTATGTATACACTATACTATAGTGTCATAACTTATAAAATAGTAAACAATTGTGGCTGTGTACACCCACAACTGGGCATCGGCATACGAGAGGATAAAGAGCACGGTTCGGTAGTAAAATGGTACTGTGAGCGGACGGAGAGGAAATTACCGAGAGTACTTTACTCATGGGTTCATTTTCCAAAAAAGTTCATCCATCAAAAAAAAAGTACCGGTACCGAGACTCGAACCCAAGACCTTCGACATATTGAACCGTGCCTTTGTCGTATGGGCCACCATGGTTCGGTGACTAAGTGGCGGTCATTTGTCCATATAAGCCACTCAATAGGATGAACTGTTTCAATGAACGAATGAACACGCGAGAGGTCTTTACTCACGCAAAATAGAACTTTCCTCACGTTTCTTTTTGGGAGGACTATCCCCTCGTTCTTTAACTTTGGGTGTAGTCAAAAAATTAAAACATATTAAAATTGTTCTTTACTGTCTCTTTTTGCTTACAGTATTTACAGTATGTAAAAAAAGTATTTACACCCCTTGAGCACTATGCACATGTTGTGATGAAACATGTTAACACTTTAAAATTTTACGGAAACCTAGTACTACGTTTTGCTACAAAAAGCTCATGAAAAGATGATTTCTATAAAAAGTTCTATAAAAAATACTATTACAAAAATCAGAAAGGGGGAAAAAAATTTGTACACCTTTCGAAAAATTGACATAAACAAAGTTATTTGTTGACAAATCACCAATAATCCAGCCTCCCAATTCCAAATATGCATCTTTGACTGATTAAAAAAATAATTTGGATTGAATATAAAGTTTACTAACTACTTAGTAGAAAAGTTTACATAACTCTGAAAATTCAATATAAAACTTATTTAAACGTAATTTAGCTAAATGTCAGTATGTTACCATAGAATTGCTAAGGTTTTAAGTAGATCCATTTTTTAATAGGAAAATAAAGGTTCACTATCAGTACTTAACGAAAAAAAAATGTTTTAAAAATATTTTTAAAATTGACATTTTAACTCTACTAATAACTTATCAACTATTATATCAATCAACTATTATAATAAATCAAAGTGTCCTGCTGAAAACATTTGAAACTGACAAAAAATATCGAACATAAGTTGCAACTAATTTTGAAATAATTATTGAATTTTTAGATATATCACAGAATCACAGAATGATAATCTATGCTTCAATGTTTACAATTTCTCTTAATGTGTTGATCCTTGAGGATCCACTACACGCGAACATTTTTTGCTTAGACTTTTTTACGGAAATTTTCATAACTCTGAAAAGAAAACAGTTAGAATCCCACTTTTGTATTAGTACTCTAACTATTTTCTATTCAGAGTCATGACGATTTCCGTAAAAAAGTCAAAGCAGAAAATATTGCTTGTAGTGGATCCTTAAATAATATCATTCAACAAGTCTATTTTTTTAAATAGCCTAAATCGAGGTGAAATAATTGATAAAATTTTAAATTATTTTTCAAATATTAGAATTTTCTCATGATTTATATGTTTAAAGTGTGTACTGGGCTGGATCACATAATTTCCATATACGTCCTCTGAAAAAAATTCGAAAGAGCTTTAAAAAATAGTTACTTTGAAAATTGTTTATTTAAAAACCAGGGTATCTTTGATAGTTACTGTGTTTCTTTAAAATTTCAGACTGAAATTATGCAAATTGATTTTATATGTCAATTCGATCATGAAGGCTAACTTTTTTTTAATATTTCATTAATAAAAGTACAATTAAAAATTAGTGTTAATAGCGGTTTCTGTCCGAGCACGAAAAAGTCGAAACGTTTTTGAGAAGCTGAAGGGTAGGAGAAATCTCGGTGAGAACTTTCCATTATTAAACTGTATTTAAATTTAATTAATTTGAAGATTAATCGCATTGCTACCAAAATTATGTTAATCGATCTTTAACGGACGCTATAAAAATTCCAGGTGAGTTTGTTTCAACTTAGAACTTTTTTAAAATGCTTAGCTGCATGTTCATATAGCTGAGGTTTATTTTTCTGTACATCTGTTTGAATTTAAAGGCTATAGGTTTAACAAAAAATAATGAGAATTTTTCGTTAGGTTTTGTTTTGTTTATTTCTTAAATTTTTTTTTATCTCAAAATATGGAGTGATAAAGAAGAAGAAAAGAAAGTTTCGCACTACCAGGGGTACTAAAAATAGGTGAAGATTTTTTTTTTGTATACGTTGGTTCAAGTTTTGATGCTACGCTTCATCAGTGCTTTCGCATTGGAGCAATTCTCTACGAAATCGGCCTTTTTTCTTCAATTTTAATTTTTGTATTTTTTAATCCGACTGAAACTTTTTTGGTGCCTTCGGTATGCCCAAAGAAGCCATTTTGCATCATTAGTTTGTCCATATAATTTTCCATACAAATTTGGCAGCTGTCCATACAAAATTGATGTATGAAAATTCAAAATTCTGTGTCTTTTGAAGGAATTTTTTGATCGATTTGGTGTCTTCGGCAAAGTTGTAGGTATGGATACGGACTACACTGGAAAAAAATGATACACGGTAAAAAAAAAAAAAAAGACTAACATTTTAAAAGGGCGTAATATTGAATGTTTGGCCTTTTTGAAATGTTAGTCTTGATTTGAAAATTTTGAAAATATTGTTTTCGAACAGGGCTGCGGAGTCGGGTCATGTTCCAAGCGACTCCGACTCCGACTCCGACTCCGGCTTTCTGAGTTAAGCCGACTCCGACTCCGACTCCGGCTCCGGCTTTCTACAAATTGATGACTCCGGCTCCGACTCCGACTCCGGCCTTCCAACTCTAGCTGACTCCGACTCCGACTCCGACTCCAGCTTTCCACAAATTGTTGACTCCGGCTCCGACTCCGACTCCGCCACCTAATCTGTATTTAACATATTTTAAAAATTTCAATTAATCACATCACTCACATTTCAGTTCACACTTGCGCGAATAATGACATTTATGTTCGGGGTGTTTAACAAAATTATACATACGAATTATTTATACAAACAGAATGATATGGAACCATACTAAGCTTGGTAGATAAGTGTTCGTTGTTCTATTTTACATGTTTTCAGCATTTTTGAAACAAAAATCATAAATATCTTCAGATTTAAACGCATTTTCTGCACAACAATTTTCAAAATAAATTTAAATTTTGATGTTTGAAAAATTGGAACTTTTTATTTAACTACTTTAAATTTACATTCATTTTTTTTAAGTTTATATACTAGCTACACTAATGTTTAACTGTACTTTTTTAAATGAAATATTAAAAGAAAGTTAACCTTCATGATCGAATTGACATATAAAATCCATTTGAATAATTTTAGGCTGAAATTTTAAAGAAACACAGTAACTATCAAAGATACGCTGGTTTTGAAATAGACAATTTTTAAAGTCAAAATTTTTAAAGCTCTTTTGAATTTATTTCAGAGGACGTACATGGAAATTGTGTGATCCAGCCCAGTACACACTTTAAACATATAAATCATGAGAAAATTCTAATATTTGAAAAAAAAAATAAAATTATATCAATTATATCACCCCGATTGAGGGTATTTTAAAAAATTAGACTTGTTCAAAAATATTATTTAAGGATTCACTACACGCAAACATTTTTTGCTTCGAGTTTTTTACGGAAATTGTCATAACTCAGAATAGAAAACAGTTAGAGTCCCACTTTTTGTATTAAGTTCTGTAGAAAAGTTATGCAAAGTTTACACGACCTAAACTGATCGGATTGTTTCAAAAGTTTCTTCAAAAAGCAAAAAAAAACTTGCGAAAATTATGTTAACTTTGCATAACATTTCTACAGGACCTACCTAATACATAAAGTGGAACTTTAACTGTTTTCTTTTCAGAGTTATGACAATTTCCGTTAAAAAATTGAATCAAAAAATGTTCGCGTGTAGTGGATCCTTAAGAATCAACACTTTAAGAGAAATTGTAAATATTGAGGTAATCGATATATCTAATCAATTCAATGATTATTTCAAAAATAGTTGCAACTTTTTTTCGATATTTTCGTTTGTTTTAAATGTTTTCAGCATGTTTCGGTCCAAGTAGTAGATTGATATAATAGTTGATATTTTATTATTTTAGTTATAATGTCAATTTTACAAATTTAACATTTTTTTTTGTTAAGTACTGATAGTGAACCTTTATTTTCCTATTAACAAAAAGGATCTACTTAAAACCTAAGCAATTCTTTAGTAATATATTGACATTTAGTTGAATTAAAAGTTTGCAAAATTAAGTTTATATAAGTATTATATAGAATTTCCAGAGTTATATAAACTTTTATACTAAGAAGTTAGTAAACTTTATACTCAATCCAAATTACTTTTTTAATCGGTCAAAGATGCCTATTTGGAGTAGGGATGCTGGATTTATGGTGAATTGTCATCAAATAACTTTATTTATGTTAATTTTTCGAATGGTGTACAAACTATTTTTGTACCTTTTTTGATTTTTGTAATAGTACTTGTTATAGATCTTTTTATAGAAATCATCTTTTCATGAGCTTGTACCAAAATGTTCGGCATGAGTTTCTGTACAAAACGTAGTACTAGGTTTCTGTCAAACTTTAAATTGTTCACATGTTTCATCACAAAATGTGCATAGGGCCCAAGGGGTGTAAATACTTATTTTACATACTGTAAATACAAGCAAAAAGAGACAGTAAAGAACCATTTTAATATATTTTAATTTTTTGACTACACAGCCACAATTATTTACTATTTTATGAGTTATGACACTATAGTATAGTTTATGCAAACATTGACAAGAGAGGATTAGCAGATTATGATTCTGTGATCTTAGTGAAATAACACAATAAGAGCTTTCCAATCACAATAGAAATGCTTCGAAAACATCATGACATCTGATAAATATCTTGACCAAAAAAATAAATTGATTATAAAAATGTCAACGCAGTGCACGCGATTCAATAAATAAATTTAAAAAATGGAAATTAACCTGAATTATAACAAATATTGAACAATAAATAAGTTCAGAAATTATATAAAATATTTTGACAACTCCGACTCCAGCTCCGACTCCGGGTCAATCAGAAATCTACGACTCCGGCTCCGACTCCGACTCCAGCTCATAAAATTTAGCCGACTCCGACTCCGACTCCGACTCCAGCTATTCGAGTTTTAACGACTCCGACTCCGACTCCGACTCCAGGTCCCCAAAAAGACCCGACTCCACCGACTCCGGCTCCGACTCCGACTCCGACTCCACAGCCCTGTTTTCGAAAAGATAGGAAAATTTCACAAATATTTCATATATTAACATTGAAAATCGGACCATTAGTTGCTGAGATATCGACATTGAAAAATGGTGGGCTGTTTGTGTGAGACTTAGAAAACATCAATTTTCCTGTTTTTGAACCTTTGCATTGCAATATCTCAGCAACTAAGGGTCGTATCAACAAAGTCCGAAGAAGCAAAATATAGAGAATTTTCTCAGCTTTTCAAAAATATTTTTTTCAAGGGTGGGCAAACATGTGCACTAATTTAAAAAAATGAAAAACTGCGACTATTTTGAAAAAAGTTACATAAAAATGGCTGTAACTTGAAAACGATGCACTTTATCAAAATTTCACTAAAGTACTTTTTGATTGCAAATTTGATTTTACATCGAAAAATGAAGTTGAAAAATTTTTGCGACCAAAATTTCGATTTTTTTAAAAAATTAGTATTGATTAAAAAATTCATAACTCGCTCAAAGATTTTTTGCACAACCTGGAAATTTCTGAAAAGTTTGCATTTTATGTTCTCTAAAACATATCAAAAAATAAAAAAAATTAAAAATAGTGTTTTTAGCAAATCAAGTTTTAGTGATAAAAAATTAAATAAAAAAATTACCAAATTTTTTTTACCGTGTATCATTTTTTTCCAGTGTAGTCCGTATCCATACCTACAACTTTGCTGAAGACACCAAATCGATCAAAAAATTCCTTCAAAAGATACAGATTTTTGAATTTTCAAACATCATTTTTGTATGGACAGCTGCCAAATTTGTATGGAAAATTATATGGAAAAACTAATGATGCAAAATGGCTTCTTTTGACATACCGAAGGCACCAAAAAAGTTTCAGTCGGATTAAAAAATACAAAAAAAATCGAATGACCGAAATCCTAGAGAACTGGTCATTGGTGTAAGGAGGAGCAACCGAGAGCTGTAGGCGGCGGTACTGGCGTGGTTCCGGTCGACGGGAGCATGACTTGCTGAGGTTGGAGAGAGAAGTTTTTGCTCTCTCGAGCGAGCTTTGCGGCGTGTTCGTGGATGCCAAATCATTGATGTGAGAATCTGCATCAATGAGGAAAAAGTCTGCAAATGCCTTGGAAGTCGTTTTTGCAGACTCAGCTGTATTAACCAGCCGTCCCCTAACATGACAGTTTTCGTGAGTTGCGCATATCCACCGGCAGATGGCAAGTGGGCCTCGTCGGAGTCCGCCCATTAAATACGCAACTCAAAATTTGCATGGGAAACTTTTTTTTCGTGACGGCTTTTGCGGAACGCTCCCTTCAACTTTTCGAGACTAATATTTTAACGTGGCGTATCTCTAAACAAGTTTTTCAAGAAAATGATTCCAGAATGCTTATTTTGTCGTTTTAAACCGAAACAAGGCAAAAACTATATTAATATAAACTAATCGCCATTTTCAAAACTTTGGCTAGATAATATCGAAGGCCGCCATCTTAGGCCCACTGGGCCCACAAAACGGGGTACGCTCAGTTTGTATGGGAGCTGTCAACATGCTCCCGGGCTGGTATTAACATTATTCCTGGTGAGTTTGTTCCATTTAAAGCTCAGTGTGTGTGGATGTGAATGACTGTATGTGTGTATGGAAGTGTGAGAAAAGAGAGCAAAATGGAACTGTTGTGGTTATCTAAATCCTAATATTAATGTTCTTTTTCTTAATTTTCTTCTTTTCTTATTACTATAAACTTTTAATTGCATTCCATACTAATACGAAGTTAGGGAGCGTTCTTTTTTTACGTAACGCAGTTATGGGGGGGGGGGGTCGCTCATATGTTACGATTTGTTACGTAGGGGGGGGGATGGGGGTCAAAAATACTAAATTTTGCGTTACGTAATAAAAGAACGCCGGTCATGCTTGCTCATACTTGGCTAATCATCCCAATTTATTACGTCGCTCTTTAATTTCAATTTAACAATAATTTCTCCGCTAAAAAAATCTCTTCTTTTCTTCTGATTATAATCATTCACAAAGTTGTATTTTAAGAAACTATCTCTTGTAGAATCGAATCTTTGTTGCTGAACCCATTTGTGTATTGGTATCTTGGAACCCATTTGTGTATTGGTATCTTGGTACATCGTACCAGCGCACCACGACACTCTCGGCTCGCCCCATCGGTTTTGTGTCTGGCATTCACCCATGGCATGAACCCAGCGTGCCGTGGTACGTGTCGAACCCGTTTTGTACCGCCAGCGCGTACCACGGCACGTACCTCGGCTCGTAACGAGTGAAGCACATTGGCTCATATACCGGGTTCATTCCATGGGTGAGTGCCAGACACAAAACCGACGCGGCGAACCGAGAGTGTCGTGGTGCGCTGGTACGATGAACCAAAATACCCTCGGTTCGTGTGAGTCGGGTACGGGTGTAAACCGAACAAAGCAGGCGCAAAGCAAACCCGAGGTACAAGTGAACCGCGTGTACCGCACGGTGCAGGGAAGCTTGCCTTTGCCTACTGCCGGTTCGCGTCGCGTCCGTCGCGCTTGATTTTCGTCGTCGTCGACTTGTTTGTTTTCTCCCCTTATGTGTGCGTGCATTTTTATTTTTCATTTTTTTAGTGTTTCTTTCGGGTGGTTTGTGTGATCTGACAATTGATTCTGTGCATTCTGTCGGTTTCGCCGTGACCGTCGGGTTTGTAGATTTTTTTTTTGCACATGAAATGCGTTAAATACAGACATCTCGTCATCGCCGCGTTTTTTAATTAAAGATCGATCGTTAAATTAAAGCTATTTTCGTTATTATAGCCTTTGTTTTCAATTATCTCTTCACGATTTTGCGATTTCAATAGATCTCCTTCCGTTATGTAGCATTTATGTCGCATCGCAGATTGTCACGATCGTACGCTTTACGTTTAATTAAATAATCAAGTATGTAGATCGCTCCAAATAACTCGCTGAGGTTCATATTTTACCCTCATTTACATATCGCTTTGGTTTTATCTTTCCACAGCTGGCTGTCTAAGATTAAACCATTTCATTAAAAATTTAACAACAGTTAAACGGGAAATGTCTCATCCGCAGCATCCGATTGTTTGCCTTGAGAATAAAATATAATACCTTTCAACAAACACTATGATTTTGGGTCGCATCATCATCTTCTATGATGAATCCTGACCAAACACCCTATCCTACTAAGTTTTCAGGTTCCTGGCGCTCGTGGGGTGTAAGCACAGAGTAAATCTGCTGCCCTAGTAGCAACCTGCGCTAACTAACATTCCCGTCCCTTAAAATCGAGATCTACAAACTGACATGGCGGGCGCCGTTGGTGGCCAATGACTGTTACCTATTCGCAACTGATCTTGTTTTGGCAATCATGCTGTTTTATCTTTTCAGCGCATTCATACATGCTGTTGATAATGGAAACACCACTTGATAGTCGAAGCCTATGATCAGTAGTGCTGAAAGGATATTACGGTTCTGTTCAGCAACGGAGAAGGACAACCATGGGTGGTCTCTCATGCTCATGCTCATGCTCATGCTTATGCTCATGCTCATGCTCATGCAATTAAAAATTAGTGTAAATAGCATATAAACTTAAAAAATAGTGTAATTTTTAAGTAGTTAAATAAAAAGTTCCAATTTTTCAAACAACAAAATTTAAAATTATTTAGAAAACAGGTTGTGCTGAAATTGCGTTTAAATCTGAAGATATTTATGATTTTTGTTTCAATAACGCTGAAAACATGTAACATAGAACAACGAACACTTATCTCCAAGCTTAGTATGGTTCCATACCATTCTATTTGTAGAAATTATTCGTATTTAAAATTTCGCGAAACACCCCGAACATAAATGTTCACAGTATTCGCGTAAGTGTGAACTGAAATGTGAGTGATGTGATTAATTCAAATTTTTAAAATATTTTAAATAAAGATTAGCTGTTGGAGTCGGAGTCGGAGCCGGAGTGAACAGTTTGTGGAAAGCTGGAGTCGGAGTCGGAGTCGGAGTCGGCTGGAGTTGAAAGGCCGGAGTCGGAGTCGGAGCCGGAGTCATCAATTTGTGGAAAACCGGAGCCGGAGTCGAAGTCGGAGTCGGCTTAACTCAGAAAGCCGGAGTCGGAGTCGGAGTCGGAGTCACTTGAAATATGACCCGACTCCGCAGCCCTGATTTGAAGCTTTGAAAAAATCAAAAAAGAAAAGAATATCCCTGATTTTGATTATTTGTTCTCTTTTTTGTATTAGTTACAATAAACAAATGTAAACATTGAGTATATCCCGCTTACTCCGATGGAAATTGACAGAATGAGTGAAAAGGATACACTCAATGTTTACATTTGTTCATAGGACCTAATTAAAAACAACTCGAGAATTGATAATCTTTTAGAAAAAAAACAGCAACAAACATTTGTAGGAAATGGTTCATTCTGAGGAATGTGCCATCCTGACGAAAGATTTCTGGGTGATAGCATTCTGGGAAATGGTCTATTCTGGCGAAAAGGATATGAAAATGTGTCGCGGGGAAAATCTGCCAGACGTCTTGCGCAGCTAAGCGCAGCGCCCAAGACAAAACGCCCTTTTCCGTCTGGGTACTCTTTGAAGGGAATTTGACTTTGCCAAGCCAGACAGAAATCGAACCCATCACCCTCCGCTTAAAAGGTGAAACCCGTATCCTCACGGCCATGGTAGCTCGACTATTCTCATTTCCCTCAGCTTATTGCATTGGCAATAATGATGAATATTATTTAAAGTGCGTCATTCAAATCAATTTTTGACTCTAGTCGTGTGAATACAGGTCATAACATTCTAGCAAATATTTAGGTGTAGATAGTATGATGATGAAATAGCATGATGTTTAGTATATAATCACAATTACAATATTATCTGGAATGTTAGGTCCTTCCACAAGGAAAAGTTATTCAGTGTTGGTGATCTCACGCCCAATATTTGGAAATTGTTGTCAGTGCTGTTACTGTTACGAGTCATTTCAACTATATCATTCAGTTGACACGATCCTGGAAGACAAAGACCCATCAACACGGTTCGTGGCTGAAAAAGAAATCATGTTAGTAACATTAGATCAAACGATGCAAAATTTAAAAATGGGCTACACATCCATCGATTTACATTTAAATGAGGTAAGTAGGCTTTACTGGCTTTAAGGCTTTACTGAGTGTACGAGCGTTGAACCTTTTAACCTTTTAACCTTGAACTATCGTCGGACCATCGGCCAGTACTATATACTAATCATGCACTAGGATCTGTTCTACACGCCAATGATGTTGAAAATAAACGTTTCAGTGGCCAAAGTGCCTAAAAAGCTACATTTGTGAAAATAATGTTTGTTTTACGGGTACATATTTAACCAATTTAAAATTCAAATGCAAAGCGACAGCTCCTATTAAGTTCAACCAAGCTCATATTTGAGATTTGACCTCAGTACGCCCCTGAATGCCTGCCAAAAAGATTTTTTTGTTACATCCTACTGAGTATGATCGTAGTAGCTGTTTATAACAGAAATGAGTTTTGAAAATTGGCATCAATTTTCCCACTAAAATAGACATAACTTTACTGAAAATGGATGAAACTTTTTTCTGCAAAATTGTTCTTCATTTTGTTTGCAACAATGCTACAACATTAGTTTTTCAATTCAGACATGCCAGTTTATTTACCAGAGCAAATTGAAAATATTTTTTTAGAAATAACACTATTTTACATCTCCTGATGACGCTGGGACTCAAGTAATGGATCGATTTAAGGTGTACTATGTCAGGAATATATTTTGGGAAGTAAGAATTGATATCTTGATGAAAATTTACATCTTTGTCCAGAGTAAGACTGAAATTTTAGACGTATTTTTGGGGTTTTAGGTGATATATTAGGTTTTTTAACTTCAAATCGAGATAAAATCAGTTTTCACCGACAGAATATTTTGGGAGTCGATTTTTCTGACTCAGATTAGTCCCCCCAACAACTTCCAGGAGGAATTTCTGAGGTGCATGCAAGTTGCATAATAATCCCCTTCTTACTCACCGTGTGCAGCTTTTCATCGGTCTGATGGCCGAGTGGGCTAAGGCGCCAGTCCTTACTGTTGGTGCTGGGTTTGAATCCCGTCGGTTGCAACTTTTGTTTGTGTTTGCAAAAAATGTACATTCAGTGTGTAATATTAAGTGTTTATTTTGACGAAGGTGATGTGCATGCTTTTGCATGCGATTTTACCATCGGATTTTTTGCTGTGTTTTAAAAGCCACACGCATCCGGTTGCTTTCCAATCATTAGTTTTCAAAATATCGATGTATCGCTTGATACAACTTAAATTTTCATTATAATTTTGAAGTTTTTCGGAAAATATTTTTTTTGCCCCTTATTATTTTTTTGCTGGTTTGAATTGTTTATATGTCAAGCTACTTACAATTTCCATACATACTAGATATTATTTCTATTGTAGAGATTTTTTCGTAGTTCCGGTTTAGACATGTCAAATGTATGTACTGTGAATTTTCATTATAAAAGCGCATCATTTGATTTAATGGCGAGTTTTTTTCAATAATTTGTCGTGTATGCAGTTATTTTAAAAAGTGGTGAATGTCTAAGAGTACGGCTTGGTTCATGAATACTATTGCGTATTTCTGAAAATAATGCTACTGACTGTATGCGTTGAGAAATGGCTTCATCCATAAAGTACGTCACGCAAAAATCAGCCAAAATTTATCCCCCTCCCCCCCTTTGTCACGCTTTTCCTATACTTATAACATGCAATGTCACACTTGCTCAGACCCCCCCTCCCCCCCTAGAGCGTGACATACTTTATGGATGACGCCAATAATGTCGTTGATGAAAGAGAGCATGGCAAATTTACGACGTTCTTGTAATGATTGTATGTTTATGAGCATGCAGCGTGCTTCATACGATGGGAGAGGAAATGCAGTCCAGTTAAGTTTACGTAGTGCGTACAGTAAGAATTGTTTTTGGACAGATTCAATACGTGCTTGGTGTACGGCATAGTATGAATTCCAGACGATACTACAGTATTCCAAGAGTGGCCTGACATACGTTATATAGAGTAATTCAATAGTATACGGAGTTAAATGCAAAGCGCTTTGTAAAGCCTAATGTACTTTTGCCTTGTTTATTATTGTGTTATAGTGTTCTACAAAAGTTAGTTGTGAGTCTAGGATGACACCTAGATCACGTACTACTTTTACGTTATAGTGTTCTACAAAAGTTACACAGCAAAAAATCCGATGGTAAAATTGCATGCACATCACCTCCGTCAATATAGGCACTTAATAATACACACTGCATGTACAATTTTTACAAACACAAAAAAAAGTTCCAACCGACGGTAAAGCTGAAACGTAACATTACATAAAGTTGCAAAAAATAATGCAATATTTATTTTACACCCAGGCCTTTTTTTCTGTTTGAGTATTAAGACACGGAATCCCCCATTTTTACTGTTATTAAGCATTCCCAGATCTATAACACAGTCCCTATTGAGAGGGAAAATGCTGTTCCATCCAGATGCTGTAAACTCCTTTCCTTGTGCCTTGTGCGCTATGTATCGCTAGAACCGCGGTGACAATTTTTTCGTGTCATTTTTCAAGCTCTTCCCAGCAGCTATTATTTGCCACGCGGGGTTTTGTAAAGACCAATTGTCTTTTGTGGTGCTATATTTGCGGTGTTCCCTTTTGCTCTGATCTGGACAATGCTACTGGACTGCAGTGCAATACCGATCGGCTGGGCATTATTTACATGCGAAGACACGAGGAAAGTATTTTGGGAAAGAGGCGCAAAGGAATATCCCAAGATCAATCACATGCTTGAAGAGCACGTGAAGCAACCGTTTTATACTCATGCGGTTGCTGCTACCTCTGAATTTAAACCTAAGGCTGCCACCCTGAGAAGAACCCATGACATTCCGCTTATGAGGCGAAACCCGTAACCATTCGGCCACAGAAGGTTGGCACCCAGGCCTTTTACACTCAGCTGGTTTACTACTTTTTTTAGCTGAGTAGTAGTGAGTCTAGGATGACACCTAGATCACGTACTACTTTGCATTTTTCTACTGGTTGGTTTCCTAATAATACTGTTATGTTTGGTGTTTCATGTTTTCTGCTTTCATTTCTTTACATTCAATTGGAGTAGGCTTTTAGTACACCATGTGTAGAAAAGATGAATTTCGTTTTGGAATACATGACTGTCATTGGCATTTCCTATATCCATATAAAATTTCATGTCGTCTGCATATACAAGTACGATAATTTTTTATAAAAATGAAGGAAATGTCGTTTACATTGCATTCAGTGTAAAATTTACAAATTCTAAAAGGTTGGTGCTAGTAGAGCGGCCTTTAAAAAGCCGTTTTGTTTACATGTGATGCGGTTTTTTACTTGCTGAAATATTTTTTCATTTATAATAGATTCAAAAAGACCAAACGGCAATTCCACGATAATTACGTATGTCTGATTATGGGCCTGACTTGAAAATAGATTTGATTTTGATTTGATGGGATAACCAACAGGGCCACAAGGATGACCTATATAGCGGTTGCCTAGAATTACAGTGGCTCAGACTGTTTGATTGTAAGCTAATCATGTTTGAGGCTTCAACCCTGGATATTGTATCGGTGAGATTTGGGTAATCGATTTGTGTGAGATATTGATATACGCGGGAAAATGGGCTTGAACCGAGAGTTGTACTCTCTTCTCATGATCATCAGAACCCGAACTATAAAAACATCGCCAGGGCCCGAAGAGCAACTTTAGGGCTTGTGGTCTCAGATCGCAGCTAGGACAAGTTAGTCAGAAAAGGTCTGCTCAGGACAACGGAAACTGGGTCGCCGGAACTCCGGCACACCGGACACTTTAACTTTTGTAACCAACGATTAATGTTATTTAATATAATTTGCTAAGTGTAATAAACGCTGTTTTCGTATGTGCGAGTGTTTCTAAGTGGTGCGTTTTATTGTACATTGGCGGTGGCAAACTAGAAGCGTTCCTGTAGCAGTTGAACGCTACGATCCCCCCCCCCCCATTAGCGGGGCAGCACAAGTCCGTCGGCCAGGAATTTGGCTGTGTTGAGGTTGCGGAGGAACTGGTCCAAATCGAAGGTCCGTAGCCCAACACAGACTTAAAAGAAGCATCTTCAAATTACTGCCGTATGAAGGGCCAAAAGGGGATGGTTGGACGCGAACAAGCAAAATCACTCACGGTGTCCTCAGGGGAAGAGAATCTCCTTCCGACAGTAACCTCCAATAACTCCGAAAAAAGTCTGACAAAGCTGAAAAACAGGGCTCGCACCCTGTTGGTGGCCTAAAAGGGCGCGGCAGACAGCTGGAAACTGACAGAAGTCAATAAGTGCAGTAATTAGACAATCCTTAAGATTTGTTCAATTAATACACTATTTTGCCCATGTGACGTAGTTCTGGTCTTCCACTATCTACATCCAGTCTCCGCCACTACAGCATACTGTCCACTGCCCTGATGCTCCCTCCCCAATCCCCGGCTTTGTTTCTAACTACTGATGAAAAGGAAAATCATAGATGAGAAAAGGTCAATGCGGATGGAGAGCAAATCGAGCTCAGTATCCCCTCACAAAGACTGGTAGTAAGTGTGAAAAAGACAGTGGAAAATATAAAGAAAGGCAGAAAAATGAAAAGATAGTATGTCAATGCGGATGGATCGATGATCCCTTCACAATGACAAAAAGAGATAAATGATAGGGAGAGCAAAAGAAGATCAGAAAATCAGGAATAAGAAATAGTCAATGCAGATGAATAGCAAACTAAACTCAATATACTTTAAATACTTTAATTACTTTATATACTATAAATACTTCAAATACTTTAAATACTTTAAAAACTTTTAAAACTTTAAATACTTTAAATACTTTAAATACTTTAAATACTTTAAATACTTTAAATACTTTAAATACTTTAAATACTTTAAATACTTAAACTCAATGCGAATGGATATGAAATTGACCCAACTTTTAAAAGAATATATTCAACACACTACTTTTTCAATCAATTGAAATGATAGTAACTACCACCCAACCACCCACACTTCTTTTTTAAACAAATTAATAATTTAAAAAACAAACAAAAGAAATAAAGCGCGCGGTAATAAAGTAATTATTGCGAAAATGTTTAAATGGATAAATAAATAAAAATACGAACCAAAAATTTTTTGAAAACAAAAATACAACAAAAATACAACCTAAGTTTCACATCACCAATATAGATGAGTATTGTAATTATAAATGTGGGTTATGTTTAATGTAGGTAGCTAGGGGTTTCATAAGTGAGCCACTTAGCTGATTCACTACCAAAAGATGACAAGGAATGTTGTGATTATGTAGTTCAATCCTTCCCTAGTAGCAATTGCAGCATATGACAAACAGAGGAGCTTCGTCGCTCACACTCTGTGAAGGAATGTTGTAATTATGTAGTTCAATTCCTCTCTGACAGCAACTTGTAGCATATGTTGATGTCCGGTCTTCAATGCCAGATGTAGCGAATCTGCAGTCTTCATGATTAGCTCAGAACTTCAGGACTACCAGCGGGCGTTGCTGGATTCGGTGGGTAAGCTTCTTCCTTCATTGACGAATCAGCAGCCCTAGCATCCGCTAATCCGGGCGAACTGAGAAGGGACTCTCCTTAACGATTAGACATAAGTAGTTGCACATTGGACTTACACTACTCAGGCCAACCAAACCGAGACAAACTTGCACTCGCAGAACCCTCGGGCTCCGCCGTTGTGGAGGCACTTGACGACCACACCACTCTGGAGCGCGACCAGCTATCTCGGAAGCTTGTGTCCCGATCTTCCTCAGATCAATCCTTTTTTTTTGTACGTGCTTGGTGTACGGCATAGTATGGATTCCAGACGATACTACAGTATTCCAAGAGTGGCCTGACATACGTTATATAGAGTAATTTAATAGTATACGGGTCCTGGAAGTTGAATGCAAAGCGCTTTATAAAGCCTTATGTACTTTTTGCCTTGTTTATTATTGTGTTATAGTGTTCTACAAAAGTTAGTTGTGAGTCTAGGATGACACCTAGATCACGTACTACTTTGCATTTTTCTACTGGTTGGTTTCCTAATAATACTGTTATGTTTGGTGTTTCATGTTTTCTGCTGAAGGCAATGGAATTACATTTCTTTACATTCAATTGGAGTAGGCTTTTACTACACCATGTGTAGAAAAGATTAATTTCGTTTTGGAATACATGACTGTCATTGGCATTTCCTATTTCCATATACAATTTCATGTCATCTGCATATACAAGTACGTTAATTTTTTTAAGAATGAAGGAAATGTCGTTTACATACAAGATGAAAAGAAGAGGTCCTAGATGGGATCCTTGCGCTTAGTCAAATATGACTTAAGCCATTCCAAAAGATTCGGTTGAATTCCAATTTTCTGCAGTTTGAAGATTAATAATGGTATGTCGATTCTGTCAAATGCCTTACTAAAGTCTGTGTAAATTGCTTCTACGAAATTGCGATTATGCATTGCATTCAGTGTAAAATTTACAAATTCTAAAAGGTTGGTGCTAGTAGAGCGGCCTTTAAAAAAGCCGTTCTGTTTACATGTGATGCGGTTTTTTACTTGCTGAAAGATTTTTTCATTTATAATAGATTCGAAAAGTTTTGGAATGCAAGACAAAAGGGCAATTCCGCGATAATTACGTACACAGTGAAAAAAATCTGTGTGAAATCGCATGCAAAAGCATGCACATCACCTTTGTGAGCAAAAGCATGTAATCTTGTATGAGAAAACGTGTTCACAAAAAGCATGTACAAAAGAAAAATAAATAAATTTTGCACACCCCAAAAATAACATAAATCTGGTGAGAGTCATTTCCAGATTACCAAGTCCGCGCTCCAACCATCTCGGCTATCTCGCCGCTGTGAATTTAGCTGGATCAACACCGATGTAGCTGTACGTTTCCCATAAATCGTATACAGTTCCGGGCGAACTGGCGTTGAACACAACATCTACAAGACGGTGAGATAGCCGAGACCGTTGGGGCGCGGACTTAGTAATCTAGATACGACTCTCACCAGATTGATGTTATTTTTGGGGTGTGCAAAATTTATTTATTTTTCTTTTGTACATGCTTTTCGTGTACACGTTTTCTCATACAATATTAGGGTATATGGCCCTATTTTGGACCTACTATGCAAAGCGTTAACATATTTCGCATGGTTCTCAGGAACGGTCTAACTAATTTGGCTCGTTTCAGGATTGTTTTGTGCCTTAATTTATGCTTAACAAAGTGTACTATTGAAAATTGAAAATAATTTAACCATTTCATTGAATTAGGAATTTCAAGTAAAACATTTTTTGGATGCATTTTGGACTTATTGAATGTATTTTGGAGACATCGTTGAACCTATTTTGGACCCACACTCTGATTGGTTGAAATTTTGACAACTTGAATTGCGGCGTGCGGCGTCAAAACGCACACTTAGACCATCTCCACCGGGCGCGCGCAGTAAGGATTTGGAAGCGCTCCACCATCACTCTTCCCCACACTGGTCGCTCATAAACGCGCTCATAAAATAGCAGCTCGACCCTGGGTGAACAGCGGGTGACCAAATTTAGTCGCCCGCTAGTAGCGCGCACAAATATTTGACATCTGCTTGAAGTGAAAGGAGAATCAAGATTTTTTTTTTGAATTGACTTTTTATGGTTCCATGGAACTGGACATTGATGATGGACATTTTCATTGTACTGGCCACAACCCGGATTGGTCCGGGTTCCCCCGGGGATGTTCCGTTGAGCGGACATTGGCGGCACCGTATGAATATGGGCAATATTGGTGTCAAACTTCACGATTTTCAAAATCACATGTAAAAATTACGAAAAAGGACATATTTAACGAACTGGCCACAATCCAAATTGGTCCGGGTTCCCCCGGGGATGTTCCGTTGTGCGGACATTGGCGGCACCGTATGAATATGGGCAATATTGGTGTCAAACTTCATGATTTTCAAAATCACATGTGAAAATTACGGAAAAGGACATTTTTAACGAACTGGCCACAATCCAAATTGGTCCGGGTTCCCCCGGGGATGTTCCGTTGAGCGGAAAATGGCGGCACCGTATGAATATGGACAATATTGGTGTCAAACTTCACGATTTTCAAAATCACATGTAAAAATTACGAAAAAGGACATATTTAACGAACTGGCCACAATCCAAATTGGTCCGGGTTCCCCCGGGGATGTTCCGTTGAGCGGAAAATGGCGGCACCGTATGAATATGGACAATATTGGTGTCAAACTTCACGATTTTCAAAATCACATGTAAAAATTACGAAAAAGGACATATTTAACGAACTGGCCACAATCCAAATTGGTCCGGGTTCCCCCGGGGATGTTCCGTTGTGCGGACATTGGCGGCACCGTATGAATATGGACAATATTGGTGTCAAACTTCATGATTTTCAAAATCACATGTGAAAATTACGGAAAAGGACATTTTTAACGAACTGGCCACAATCCAAATTGGTCCGGGTTCCCCCGGGGATGTTCCGTTGAGCGGAAAATGGCGGCACCGTATGAATATGGGCAATATTGGTGTCAAACTTCACGATTTTCAAAATCACATGTGAAAATTACGAAAATTTACATTTTCAACGAACTGGCCACAACCCGGATGGTTCCGGGTTCCCTGGGGGATGTTCCGTTGGAGGGACATTGGCGGCACCGATGAATATGGGCAATATTGGTGTTAAATTTCACGATTTTCAAAATCACATATGAAAATTACGAAAATGAAATTTTCTAGTGGACTGGCCACGATCCGAAAAAATTTCCGTTCCGAAAGTCCGTTTAAAATTTTCATTTTCGTAATTTTTATATGTGATTTTGAAAATCGTGAAATTTAACACCAATATTGCCCATATTCATCGGTGCCGCCAATGTCCGCTCAACGGAACATCCCCGAGGGAACCCGGACCAATTCGGATTGTGGCCAGTCCACTCACAATGTCCATTTTCGTGATTTCCATATGTGATTTTGAAAATCGTGAAATTTAACACCAATATTGCCCATATTCATCGTAGCCGCCAATGTCCCTCCAACGGAACATCTTCCGGGGAACCCGGAACCATCCGGGTTCCGGCCAGTCCGTTTAAAATGTCAGTATTCATAATTTTCACATGTGATTTTGAAAATTGTGAAGTTTGACACCAATATTGGCCATATTGATACGGTGCGGCCAATGTCTTTCCAACGGAACATCCCTCGGGGAACCCTAAACCATCCGGGTCCACTAGAAATGTCAATTTTATTAATTTTCATATGTAATATTGCAAATCGTGAAATTTAACACCAATATTGCCCATATTCATAGGAGCCGCCAATGTCTCTCCAACGGAACATCCCCCGGGAAACCCGGAACCATCCGGGTTCCGGCCAGTCCGTTTAAAATGTCAGTTTTCGTAATTTTCATATGTGATTTTGAGAATCGTGATGTTTGACACCAATATTGCCCATATTCATACGGTGCTGCCAATGTCCCTCCAACGGAACATTCCCCGGGGAACCCGGACCAATCCAGGTTACTACCAATCCAGTTTTTTTTTTTTTTGGAAATAATTACTTTTGGCTTTGAAGATTTTGGCAAATTGGTCATGCCAATAAATTAAAACAAATTTTATTTCGAAACGTCAAAATAAGCTGATACTCACCCCCGGTGGGGTTGGCAGTGACTATTTTACCAACCCGTTTTATCAACGACCGGTGTGGGAAGGGTGACTAAACTAAAATAGTAGCGCTGTGGGTGAACAAAATAGTCACTCATTTATGTGCGCACCGGTGGAGATGCTCTTACAAAAGCTCGGGTTGATAAACCAAAGGGCCTATCCACGATTTAAATTGGAAAATATTTATTTCAGAATTTAAATAATTATTTAAAAATAATTGATTTGAATTTGAAAACGTGTTTTAATTATATTGAATGGAAAACTTGAGACGTTATTATACGCAGAGCTGAAGTTCAAATATTACCTATTAAACAATCAAGAAATTTTAAAGGGAGATTATAGCTTGTAACATGGTGTGAAACTTTCGCATCTGTTATGTTAAACTTTACAGTCGCTTGACAGAAAGTTTAACTACATGTTTCACTTTTAAAAAACAATGTAAGATTTGACAAGATTGCCTACCGTTCGGATCGGCTAGGAGGGGCGTAGTTTCAAAATTGATTATATTATAGGTGTTGAATAAACCATGTAACTAGTTATGTCTCAAATCAAAAAATATATAAAAGTACAAAATTAGACTACATCCTCATAGTTAACATCGCATTTACCTCCAATACCACAATTTGTTTTCGAAGATTTTTATTTTTCTAACAGTTGCAATGATTTCATTTTATCTCTCCTTTCCGGAGCTTGCAGGAAACGGGGGAGTCGGCAGCACTGCCATTTCAGTCGGTTGCAAGCGCGTCGCGGTCCGCGGAAATTTGGTTGATTTTTGGTGTTTTTTCAAGTGCTATCGTATTATTATTTGTTTTTGTTAAAGTTCAGACCGTATACGTGATGTACATAGTGGAATATTAGAGAAATACTCAGTGCTTAGACGGAATTTCGTGTGCCTAAATCCCAGTGCATTCGTCGGGAAACGAACTACGTCATCCAGCATTTTCTTTGCTTCTTTGTTTGGGATAAGATTCCGCTACTAACCACCAGAGAGCGCGCGCGTTTTTCGACGACGATGGTGCCAAACCAATTTCTTCAAAATCTGTACAAAGGAAGAAAAATCTGTTGCTATCTTTGCAGCTGCTCCTGTGGATTTCAAAAATTAAGCATGACTCCGGTGAGTTTGTTCCGTGTTAACGCTTGGTGCGCGCGCTCGCGCCCGTTTGTGTGTGTGTGTGTGTGTGTGTGTGTGTGTGTGTGTGTGTGTGTGTGTGCGTGTATGTGTGTACCTTTTTCCAACACCGGTACATTCCTTCAACATGAATCATAATTCACGTGAATCGCGCATTTACAACATTATTTATTTCCTGTTAGATTATTTACATAGTTTTTCTTTAAAATAATTAATTTCTAGTTCTGTGGAAGGAGCGAAGATGCGTGGCCGTTTTTTTTTTGTGTTTTCTTTTGTTTTATTTAAAATCGCGTCTTGTATGCATTCTATATTCGATAAATTCGCTACATATTTCTTTAAAATGAGAGAATGAAATCGCATATTAACAACGGACGCGTTTAATTCAAGTGGTTTACATAGTTATATGCTCTTTTGGTCAGTTCAAGCTTTCCACAGCCGGCTGTCTAGGCTTGAACTGTTTGATTAAAATTTAATACTAAACGGGAATTGTCTCGACAGCAACATCAGATGTTTGCCTTGAGAATAATAATCAAAATCCAATGTAATTAAACGGGAATTGTCTCTACAGCAGCATCCGATTGCTTGCCTTGAGAATAAAACTATAGCCCTTAAACACACCATGCCAATGGTCGCAACGCTTGCTTAGAGCGTATCCTAGACCTTTTACCTTCCCAAAAACCGTCCAACTCCCAGCGAAACTTACTTGAGGATACCGTGGAGATTTTCCCTTAATACTCTGAAAAAAGTGGAGCATCAACACTTCCCGTCTTCCAAATCCCTTTCCTTGTCCCTGGTGCGCGGTGGAGATGGGAGCAGCCGGCAATGGACGGCTACCATGGTGTTGAGAATCTGGTTCAGGTGGAGTTGGTTCTTTTCCCAGTTATCAATTCCTAGGCAACTTGGGCTTAGACAATCATCACTTAACATGGCGAAATCCAGTCTGCAATCCGCTAAAATCACCGTCTCCTAGCGAAGCGAAGAAGCATTTTGCAAAAATCTATATGCGAAACTAATAGCGACAATCATGATTTTCATTTCAGTGTACATTTTTCAGTTTTATACTTTTCAGAAATCCTCCTCCTTAATCCTTCACGAGAGTTATATTCATGCTGATTCATAATGTTTAACACGATAATGTATCGTAAACTTTTTCTAACGTGTTACTTACAAGATCAATTGGGTCCTAAAATGAAGCTTAGATTGCTGATATTATTGTTTACAGCGATAAAGCTTATTTTTCTGAGTACAATGACCCTTTGTACGACCACAAAGAGTTTAAAATGGATTTTTAAATCAATTTTGAAAAATTAACCTCGCGATCCTTCTTGACAGAAAAGCTCCTACTTGACAGCTAGTTCCAAGGGGACCATAGTTGATCCATCGAAAAAATGTTGTCTAGTCAAAAAAAAATTTTTGCATTAAAATGAAAAAAAGTGATCAGAAATGGTTTTTAATCGTGTTTTTTACCGTTGTACATAAAAATTGACATAGGGCTTTAGTACCCAATTGCAATTTCCTGCTAGCACTGCGGGAATTTCATTCTGCCCTGTATTGCGTGTCGTTCTTGCTCTTTCCTGTGGGCTAGCACACAAGTTCACCGTATACTATGTTTTTTTTTTTTTTAAGATTATACAGCAGTTTCCTACAATGGTGTACATTCTTTTTTTGCCTAATTTGCTAATGATTATTTCGGATGAAATCTTATTTCAATAAATACACAGGTAGCAGTTATTGATCAGCGCGCCCGAGTGCTTCTAGCAGATGCGGCAGATAAAGCAAATACAGGTAATCTCAAATACTTAAAACTATAAAATTCGATATCTCTGGAACGAAACATATTCCTTTCTGTCGATAAGTGATTGTTATGTAAAGTCGGACGGGGAATACGATGGTGAGGTCAAATTTAAAAAATAAATAGGGCTGTTTTGAGATTTCCTTCAAAATTGAGTCCTCTAAGATGTGTGGTTCCTGAGTTATCGTCGTTTGAAGATAGAGGTTTCGCTCAAAAATCGCCAAAAAGTCGATTTTTTGGGAGGGTACAAAAATGGAGGGGGTGGTCCGATTTGGATGAAATTCGGGATTTTTGCATGTTTTGATAGTCTTAACAGCTCTGCCAAATTTGAGCAGAATCGGAGATGGTAATTTTCAAATTTGCATTTTTTCTTGCACACTTCAGGTGGAATGACCCAGGTATCAAATTTGATCTCAAGTTCATCTGTAGAAGAAAAATATGTGTCGGTACCTGTCGGGTACTCATTTTCTGATACCCGACAAGTACCGGCAAGCCGGGGGCAAAGTTTTGAATGCGTGTTTCCATGTGATATGTTTGTTTATTTGAAATCATCTGACCCGGTGGTCTCAATGAGGTTTGGTTACTTAAAACTAATAAGAAGTTTACAAACATAAATATAGTTAAGTTATCAAAAAATAAATTTAAACAAAACTGTGGAGAAATTGGTTTCCTTGAGTGAACATCCACAAGCCATCTCTTCGCCAGGCCTATTCAGTGGATATTCACAAGCCTCCTCTTCGCCAGGCCTATTCAGTGAACATCCACAAGCCGTCTCTCCAGCCGGCCTATTCAGTGGATATTCACAAGCCTCCTCTTCGCCAGGCCTATTCAGTGAACATCCACAAGCCGTCTCTCCAGCCGGCCTATTCAGTGGATATTCACAAGCCTCCTCTTCGCCAGGCCTATTCAGTGAACATCCACAAGCCATCTCTCCGCCAGGCCTATTCAGTGGATATTCACAAGCCTCCTCTTCGCCAGGCCTATTCAGTGAACATCCACAAGCCTCCTCTTCGCCAGGCCTATTCAGTGGATATTCACAAGCCTCCTCTTCGCCAGGCCTATTTAGTGACCATCCACAAGCCTCCTCTTCGCCAGGCCTATTCAGTGGATATTCACAAGCCATCTCTCCGTCAGGAATGGGTGACATTCACAGACCAACTCCAAGCCAACTCCTTTTTTTTTTTCGAAAAAAAGAAAAAAAACTTCGACCGTTTTTTACACAGCCCACATTTTAGTCTTCTATATTTAGTGGTATTTATAGTTAACGAGAGCTTAAATTACAATGCAGAAAGAGCAGTCTTTAAAGCATTCTCTTTCTTGCAGTTCAGCTTTTTCCAGTCTCCCACTCTTTCGTTTCCGTCTTCACATTCCTCAACCACAGCAAAACAAACCATGCAAATGTCGCAGAAATCAAAAATTTCAGCCGAAAGTTCACGCTCTCAGTGCGACTGCTAAACTCACATTCAGCTTCTGAGCAGCAATCGGTCGATCCCCCTCCACAGCCAAAAAATCAACTCACTGACCTTCTTTTTTAATTTCACTCACCTGTGACCCATCACGCTGGGGATACACCGAAAACCAAAAAAAAAACACTAGAGCCAAACGAGAACAAAAAAACAAAATAATCGATCTCCTGGCAGGATCGCCATTGTAGAGAAGTTGGTTTCCTTGAGGAATGATCGCAGCGTGCCGACCAACTTACTCGACGGTTGCTTGATGAAAGAGGTCGACGGCTGACTCTGACCCGCGAACTGTCAGATCCATTAGGGTGCGTCCATGCGCTGTCACTCGAAGGCTGCGTCTGGTACGCAACCAGATCGAGGGGGCTATTCGGGCCCACACAAAAACATGATTTAACGGCTAGATCTTCTTGTCCTTGATGCACGTTGTTGTGGGTTTTCAGCAGGACGAGATGAACGAAAACGATCTCGGAGTTCAGTTCGAAGTCTTTCCAAAAATCGGTTCACAGGTTCGTGAAAGTCGAACAGATGGTAGAAGTACCGTAGAACTCGTTGAAAGCTGTGGCCAGCTTACGAATAGGGGAGTTTTCCGCATAAAACGTACGGACCAACGGGCGTGAGAGGAATCCAGGGGTTGGGCGTAGATTCCTTGGCTGCACTCTGGCATTTAACTGGAAAAGAAGATTAGGGGAGTCGATTTCAGAGGTAATAACTTTCGCAGCGAATACAGCCCTTGAGATTGTTCGCCGGTTTTGGAGCGTCTCTATTCCAAGCAGGTTGCACCGAGTTTCGTAGCTTGGTAGCTGAGCAGGATTATTCCACGGGAGGCGTCTCAGAGCAAACCAGACGAATTTCCTTTGCACACGTTCAATGCGATCGATCCAATTCTGGTGATAGGGTGCCCACACAACTGCTGACGTCTCAAGGTGCGATCTCACAAGAGCACAGTACAATGTCCTAAGATATAACGGATCGTCAAATTCTTGAGCAGCCTTGAACATAAAACCAAGTTTCCGGTTGGCTTTGTCAATTACGGAAGATAGTTGCAGGTGAAAATTCAATTTCAGGTCAAGAAGAACACCCAAATCCTTGACAACTTCTAGGCGTTCCAGCACGTGAGAACCGAGATGGTAATCAAATGTGAACAATTCTCGACTTTGTTTCCGGTTGAAGGATATGACGTAGCATTTTGCGGAGCTGAGTTCCAATCGGTTGTGCCCGCACCACTCCGAGAATTTGTCCAGCCTTGATTGTAGCACGTAACAGTCGGCCAACGTGTCGATAGGGATGAACAGCTTGAAGTCGTCAGCGAAGGATAGCTTACAGTTTCCGCTAAACAGGAAATTGGCGTCGTTGAAGAACCCGGACAAAACTATAGGGCCGAGGTTGCTCCCCTGAGCCATGCCGGAGCCGTTGGTAAATTCCAGTGAAACGGATGCGCCGATCTTCACCTGGATGATTCTACCCTTTTGATAAGATTCTAGCCAACGGCATAGCATCGGCGAGAAACCCAGTTTGGAGAATAGTGCAATATCGTGGTCAATCCGATCAAAAGCAGCTTTCAGGTCCGTGTAGTTCCGGTGCAACGTAACTTCGACAGTTAAACAGGATCACATCGCTGACGATAATTTGTAGAAGCTTAGAACCGGAACACAAAGACGTGATCCCTCGATAGTTTTCAATGGAACACTTTGAACCTTTCTTGAAAATTGGAAACATGAAAGATTTCTTCCATGCTGTTGGAAATGTGGCTTGACGCAAGGAAAGGTTACATATAACCAAAAGTGGCTCAATCAGTTGATTTGCACAGCGTCGGGTCCAAGTGAGAATGATGACTTCAACTTCTTCGTCGCCTTCTCGATCATGTCACGCGAAATGACAAACGTGTTGATGTCGACCAGATCACGGGGAACAGCGTCAAGATGATGAGTGAAAGAAATGATTTCGGGCTCCCGGAATATGGACGAAAAGTGTCTGGCAAAAAGTTCGCATTTCTCGTCGTTTGTAGTTGCAGTCGAATCGCCCAACGCCATCGTTGCAGGAAGGCCACGTTCCTTGTACTTCGATTTAACAAAAGTCCAGAATTTCTTGGGATTTCGCCGCAGTTGCGATTGGGTCTTACGGATGTAGACGTTGTACCTGTAACGATTGTATCGGCGGTAACGGGAACTAGCGGCGTTGAAGGCCAGTTTCGTCATGCGGCAGCGGCGCAGGGTGAACGTTTTCAGTGCAGCGGCACGTTCTTTTTTCAGGCGTTTAAGACGAGCGTTCGACCCGAGGTTCGACCATTCTGGTTTAGGCGGAGTTCTGAATTGAGGAGTGTGTTGGGCAAGATGAAAATTCAATAGGTTTGAAAATTCCCGAACAGCTGTGTCTACGTCCATGGCAGAGGTAACTGGGGTCCAGTCAACATCCGCCAGAGTCCTTTGCAGTTCGTCGAAGTTAGTTCGTTTGTAGTTCAATACCCGGTCGTTGTTGTCTACCTGTACAAACACGGTCCTAGATGCGTCAATGTCAAACACCAGCGCTGGATGGGGGGCGTCCAGAGGCACGAGTGGCTCGTCAGCAGCAGCAACTACGGTGCAATCGTCGTCACTGACAAATATCAGATCTAGGATGCGGTTACGATCGTTTTTCACCAGATTGCATTGATGCATGTTGCAGTTAGCCATTCCATCTAACATTACTCCGTGCGTGAGTCGTTCTTTCTCGGTTCTAGTACGCGTGAGCTGCGGATCGACGTAGGATCGGTTACCAGAAAGGTGCTTCCAGACTAGGCTTCCTTGGTTGTTGTCACCTGCAACAACAATGACGTCATGCGGTCCGGCGATACGACGTATGTTTTCGATACAGACCTATTCATAATTAATATAAAATAATTGGTACGCATGGGAACTAGACGGCAATTTATACCTCAAACCAAAAGTTCGGTTTTGAAATAATTAAAAAAAAACTTTTATACAAAATTTGCAAGCTGTGTACAATATTGCAGAAAAAGTACCCAGATAGAAAAACGGGCGGAAAAAGGCGGGGACGTTTTGCCTGAAAACGGGCCCCATTTTCAGCACGTTTTTTCCCCTCGTTGTGGCCCATTGCGTGCCAGAATGCAACATTTAGGCGGGCGTTACGTATTTTGGCCGATGTGTTACGCCCGTCTGTGGCACGCTTTTGGGCACATTTTGTCCCCGATAACGGGCTAAAAAGCGGAAGCGGAACGGGCCGCATTTTGGGGGTGCTTCTTCTTCTTTAGTATTTTCGGTTTCAGTTTAGAGCGGTTAGGGTGATCAATACAAATAGGGTGACAAATAAACAAAACAGATTGAAAAGTTTATTCAAAGAGCTCTTAAAATTACAATAAAAGCCACTAAATCTATTTAAAACTAGCTTATATAAATAAAAGTTGAATTATTATGTTTAAATAAATTTCAATTGGTCCTATTGGTATAAATAACTGAATTTGATAAAATTATTTTACTAAACTAACCAAAATAGTTTTAATAACTTTAAATTAGTAGTAATAAGAAAAATTTAGTTAAAATTAGATAAATTTTGATAAATAAAGGTAAATTTAGAATAATTGAGTTAAATGTCAAGTTTGGTTTAATTTAGCTAAATTCAGTTTAAATTAGTATATTTCAGTGAAATTTTGTTAAATTAAGTTAAATTGAGTAAAATTAATTTAAATAAAGTAAAATCTAGCTAAATTTGATTAAACTTAGTTAAACTTATTTAAATTCAGTTCAGTTTAGTTGAATTAATATTAATTTAATTAAATTTAGTTGAATTCAAATGAATTGATTGTATTTTTCAGTTCAATTTGAATAAATTAAGTTAAATTCAAATAAATTTCGAAAAATCTAATTAAACTCGATTAAACTTGGTTAAATTTATTAAAATTTAGTCCAAATTAGTCAAATGTAGTTAACTGAATTGATTTGAATTTAATTAAACTTATTTAAAAAAAATAATATTATTTTAGTTACATTTATTTAAATTTAGTAAATATTACTTATATTAAGTAAAATTATGAAGCTTAATTAAGTTAAAATATGCTAAATCAAGTTGAAACCAGTTTAATTTAGTTAACTCAAGTTAAATTAAGTAGAATAAAGTTGAATTAAAATAAACTAATTTAATAAAAGCTAAATAAAGTTTAATTAAGTTTAATGAAGTTAAATTCACATGAATTCAGTTAATTTAAGAAAAATTAAGTTAAAATAAGTTAAATTTAGCAAACCTTAGTTATCTTTTTACTAAATTTATTGAAATTTAGTGAAGTTTCGTTTAAAATCAGTCAAATATAGTATACTGACAGTTGCTTTGGAGAATTTGAACGGTGTGCGTCGCGGTCAACACGCCGGATTTTCGTTGCCGTTTCCGTCGTTGTTTCCCCCCCGATTGTGTGTTTATTTCGACCCGGGTGATTTCGCGATGCTGACAGTTGCTTTGGAGAATTTGAACGGTGTGCGTCGCGGTCAACACGCCGGATTTTCGTTGCCGTTTCCGTCTTTGTTTCCCCCCCGATTGTGTGTTTATTTCGACCCGGGTGATTTCGCGATGTTGACAGTTGCTTTGGAGAATTTGAACGGTGTGCGTCGCGGTCAACACGCCGGATTTTCGTTGCCGTTTCCGTCTTTGTTTCCCCCCCGATTGTGTGTTTATTTCGACCCGGGTGATTTCGCGATGTTGACAGTTGCTTTGGAGAATTTGAACGGTGTGCGTCGCGGTCAACACGCCGGATTTTCGTTGCCGTTTCCGTCTTTGTTTCCCCCCCGATTGTGTGTTTATTTCGACCCGGGTGATTTCGCGATGTTGACAGTTGCTTTGGAGAATTTGAACGGTGTGCGTCGCGGTGAACACGCCGGATTTTCGTTGCCGTTTCCGTCTTTGTTTCCCCCCCGATTGTGTGTTTATTTCGACCCGGGTGATTTCGCGATGTTGACAGTTGCTTTGGAGAATTTGAACGGTGTGCGTCGCGGTCAACACGCCGGATTTTCGTTGCCGTTTCCGTCTTTGTTTCCCCCCCGATTGTGTGTTTATTTCGACCCGGGTGATTTCGCGATGTTGATAGTTGCTTTGGAGAATTTGAACGGTGTGCGTCGCGGTCAACACGCCGGATTTTCGTTGCCGTTTCCGTCGTTGTTTCCCCCCCGATTGTGTGTTTATTTCGACCCGGGTGATTTCGCGATGTTGACAGTTGCTTTGGAGAATTTGAACGGTGTGCGTCGCGGTCAACACGCCGGATTTTCGTTGCCGTTTCCGTCGTTGTTTCCCCCCCGATTGTGTGTTTATTTCGACCCGGGTGATTTCGCGATGTTGACAGTTGCTTTGGAGAATTTGAACGGTGTGCGTCGCGGTCAACACGCCGGATTTTCGTTGCCGTTTCCGTCGTTGTTTCCCCCCCGATTGTGTGTTTATTTCGACCCGGGTGATTTCGCGATGTTGACAATTGCTTTGGAGAATTTGAACGGTGTGCGTCGCGGTCAACACGCCGGATTTTCGTTGCCGTTTCCGTCTTTGTTTCCCCCCCGATTGTGTGTTTATTTCGACCCGGGTGATTTCGCGATGTTGACAGTTGCTTTGGAGAATTTGAACGGTGTGCGTCGCGGTCAACACGCCGGATTTTCGTTGCCGTTTCCGTCTTTGTTTCCCCCCCCCCCCCCCCCCCCCCCGATTGTGTGTTTATTTCGACCCGGGTGATTTCGCGATGTTGACAGTTGCTTTGGAGAATTTGAACGGTGTGCGTCGCGGTCAACACGCCGGATTTTCGTTGCCGTTTCCGTCTTTGTTTCCCCCCCGATTGTGTGTTTATTTCGACCCGGGTGATTTCGCGATGTTGACAGTTGCTTTTGAGAATTTGAACGGTGTGCGTCGCGGTCAACACGCCGGATTTTCGTTGCCGTTTCCGTCTTTGTTTCCCCCCCGATTGTGTGTTTATTTCGACCCGGGTGATTTCGCGATGTTGACAGTTGCTTTGGAGAATTTGAACGGTGTGCGTCGCGGTCAACACGCCGGATTTTCGTTGCCGTTTCCGTCGTTGTTTCCCCCCTGATTGTGTGTTTATTTCGACCCGGGTGATTTCGCGATGCTGACAGTTGCTTTGGAGAATTTGAACGGTGTGCGTCGCGGTCAACACGCCGGATTTTCGTTGCCGTTTCCGTCTTTGTTTCCCCCCCCCGATTGTGTGTGTATTTCGACCCGGGTGATTTCGCGATGTTGACAGTTGCTTTGGAGAATTTGAACGGTGCGCGTCGCGGTTATCACGCAGGATTTTCGTTGCCGTTTTCGATTGTGTGGGTTTTTCGGTCCGGGCGGTTTTGCGTTTTCGCATTTTATTTGGTTTTATCTTTCCACAGCCGGCTGTCTAAGATTGAATCATTTATGCTAAACTCAACACCAAATAACCGGGAAAAATCTCATCCGCATCCTCCGACTGTTTGCCTTGAGAATGCATAATACATCACACTATTAAACCAAATTTATTGATTATTGGGTCGCATCATCATCCTCTATGTTGAATCCTGGCCATTACCCTTACCCACTAACAAAATCCCAAGTAGAAGTAGTTTTCCGGCACACGTGGGGGTGTGGATATCGTATAGAACCCACCCTTGGTAGCAACCTGTGCTAACTAACATTCCCGTCCCAATCCCCCGAGATCTACAAACTGACATGGCGGGCGCCGTTGGTGGCCAATGACTGTTACCTATTTGCTTCAGATCTAGTTTTAATGATCTTGATGTTTTATCTTTTCAACGCATTCATACATGCTGTTGATAAGGGAAACACCATTAGATCGTTCAAGCGTATGGTCGGTTGTATTGATAGGATATTACGGTCCTGTTCAGCAACGGAGAAGGACAACCATGGGTGGTCTCTCATGCTCATGCTCATGCTCATGCTTTCCGGAGCTTGCAGGAAACGATCCGGGATGGTCTGAAAGCTGCAATTTGCCCAACTAGCAACACTGCGAAGTGCACAAAGACTAAACTAGCTCTCCATTCATCGAAATTGTTTCACACACCTCTTCTTTCAAAATCTCTTAGATTGTTTTTTTCGAAATGATTTAAATTCCCACAAAAATTTATAAATTTTCAAAGCTGGAGATACAGTTACACTTCAGAATAAGGAAAAATGAACAATAATCGAAATATTTTGATCAAATTTATGGTTTATTTGTGTTTCTAATATGATTGACGCAGTAATCTAAAAGTGTAATTTATTATAAGCCAACGCTGTCCATTGTGTAAAAATACGTTATAAATACCTGTATTTTTAATTATATATATTAGGCTGGCAAGAAAAAATATTTTTTTTGTGAAATCTCAAGAGATACCCCTAGGTTCAATTGTTTAGGCAATAATAAGTAACTGTGCCTATTTTGAGCCAAATCGGTTAATCATCATCGTTCCAATACACTCACATCGCACTAACACATCGACATTGGTGATGATGAGGCGTTTCACCTTAAAAAGTCGCTTTTTATCGTTGAAGTTTATATGGGGAAAATCGCAAAAATGTTTTCAGAAAACATCATTTCAGTATTTTTCTGCCAGGTGGCACGGGTCTCGCCCAAAATAGTCCAAGTGTGAGATCCTGTAGGAAATTCAATTCCCTGCAACTTTGTCGAAGGGTCCACAACGATCCGAGTTGATCCTGATGAATTATTAGCAATGCGATGAAAAGAAATCGGCTTATATACTGGGTATATAAGAAGTACATAAGAAAATATTAAAAAAAAATAACCTAAAATCAGGATCATCTCGGATCGTTTTGCACCCTTCGGCAAAGTTGAGAATCTTACACTTGGACAATTTTGGGCAAGACCCGCGCCACCTGGCAGAAAAATACTGAAACGATGTTTTTCTGCATACATTTTTGCGTTTTCCCCATATAAACAACAACGATAAAAAGCGACCCTTAAACCTTAATACTTATTTTTGCCTAAGGAATCGAGTCAGAGGGTATCCCTGATGTCGATTATTTTATTGTTTTCCAGTAGAGAGCATTTAAAAGACGTGCAGATGACAATTCAAAGCATTTTTAACTTTTATAATTCGTATATTTATCGAAAACTGATCGACTAGCGCTTAGGACCTTTTTAAAACTAACCCTAGATTTTTTCAAATAAATTCATACGACCTTATCGAAACCACTCTTGAGCAAGGTTGACAGCGCCTGTCGCGGTGACAGCTGACGATTGAATGAACTAGGCCCTTTTGGTTTTTCAATCGTTTCCAGTTCAATTCCAGCAGGGTAGCCAGATTGCATTTTTGAAGCAAATATTAATTAATAGGTGCAGCTGAATTGAGGAAAATGAGGCTGCGAGAAAAATATATCAACATCAGTTTAAATTTTAGGTCAGATTGCAATCAGTCTTAAAAATCATCCCTACCTTTATTATTAATTTGCATGTTTATCATTAAAAAATCATATTTTCATTGTTTCTGTTTATCATTTGCTTTTTAAAGCTTAGTTTTATTTGAAATAATTACAGTCGGAAAAACTAATCTAAATTATTAAGTAAAAACTTGGCATTAAATTTCAATTAAGTATCGAAATAAATTCATAAACAAAACTGGCAACACCTTGTTATACATGTATTGGTGACAGCCATGCCAGATATACAGATAAATCTGTATTATACAGATTTTTTGATCCCAAAAATCACAAAAATCTGTATATACAGATTTTTTTAAAATGATTTAATTTGAAATTTTAATAATTTAGTAATTGAATTATGCTTTAATATGATTAAAAAGCTTAAATCTGTTGTGAAAAGTCTAAAAAAATCTTCTATGGCTTCGAATTTGACATGATACAGATAAAATACAGATTTATTTTTAAGAAAATACAGATTTCCCATAAAATAATCTGGCAACGTTGATTGGTGATAGCCTTGAACTGAAGGAAAAGTAGCTCCAAAAACTGATCCAACGCGGCTGATTTGAAATTATTTTTTCAATTGAGTTTTTTTTAACTATAGATCAGTAATTTCAACGGTTTAGTGACTAAAAACATATAAGTATTAAATAAATAACACTTACATTACTCGGCCGGGACCGTGGTGTAGGGGTAAGCGTGATTGCCTCTCACCCAGTCGGCCTGGGTTCGATCCCAGACGGTCCCGGTGGCATTTTTCGAGACGAGATTTGTCTGATCACGCCTTCCGTCGGACAGGGAAGTAAATGTTGGCCCGGACTAACCTAAAAAGGTTAGGTCGTTAGCTCAGTCCAGGTGTAGGAGTCGTCTCCCAGGGTCCTGTCTCGGTGGAGTCGCTGGTAGGCAGTTGGACTAACAATCCAAAGGTCGTCAGTTCGAATCCCGGGATGGATGGAAGCTAAGGTGTAAAAAGAGGTTTGCAATTGCCTCAACAATCAAGCCTTCGTACACCTAGTTTCGAGTAGGAATCTCGTAATCGAGAACGCCAAGGCAATGCTGTAGAGCGAATAATTTGATTTGATTTTGATTACTCGGAAACCGGCTGAAAATAGCTTGATGCTAGTGAAAAACAGAAAGTTGTACAAGGTGTCCCGAGCCAAAAGTGATAAGCAACGAGGCCGAAATTTTTGGACCTAATCGATGTGCTAGGAAAATTATAGGAAATGCGAGTGACATTGGAAAAAGTGGCTGAACAAGCGGAAATAATCAAAAATGTTAACATTTTTGGAAGAGTTAAGCTACAAAACGATCCTGCTTACACTTTCTGTTGGTTGGATTCAGTAAATTCGTACTTTAAAAGCCTGAACTACCTCGATTAATAAAAAATAGGTCCAAAATAGGTACTAGGTCCAAAATAGGGTCATATACCCTACATGTTTTTGCTCACAAAGGTGATGTGCATGCTTTTGCATGCGATTTTACCATCGGATTTTTTGCTGTGTATGTCTGACTTTGGGCCTGACTTGAAAATAGGCACCAAAAAAGACTTTTTCCATGTTTGTGGGAATTTTCCAGTATTTATTAACATGTTGAAAAAATGATGCAGTGGAAATGCCAATTCTTCTGCAAGGTTCTTTAGGAATGCAGGTGCTATTCCGTCGGGTCCTGGTCCTTTTGATAAGTCTAAGACCTTCAATGCCTGACGTACTTCCGTTTCTGACAAAGAATTGACTGAGACGCTGAGAGCTGAGACGTCATTTTGAAATTCTGGTATAAATGAAAAGTAGTCGCGGTCGCGGTCTTCTTCGGAAAATGAGGTGTGGTGTATCCATAGAGTTATCTAAGCCCGATCTCACGCACACTAGCTTACCATTTGTTTTTGCTGGCGGGTACAAATTTTAACCTAGAAATCCATCGTGTACGTACACGCAATACATGCGCACGTAGATAACTCTATGGCTTTCTACATAAGGTACTCGCGATTGAGTGGTGCGGTTGTCAAAATCGCTATCTCTGACTCAAGGATCTGACACGCATGCAGTTTTCAAACGCTACGCGCCAAAAACTTGGTTCAATCTTGGTTCGATTTTGACTTCACTCGACTTGTATGTGGATGACAGTTGTGACATAGCCGTGCTCTGACTCTGTCACTCCGATTAAGGTGAATTTGTTTATGTTTTGGGTGACATAAACTTTAAAAAATATTTGCAACGGCCTTAATGGGACCATCCATAAACCACGTGGACACTTTAGGGGAGGGGGGGGGGTATGGCGATTGTCCACGATCCATACAAAAAAGTTTTTTTTTGTATGGACAATTGTCCACGAGGGGGGGGGGGGGTAACAGATTCCCAAAAAAGTGTCCACGTGGTTTGTGGATGGTCCCTAATGCAAAAAAATAAATTGACAAGACAACATTTTTTCGATTGATTCGATTGGCAAATTGAAATGAAAAAAGATTTGAATTCAAGGTCCAGAAATAGTAAATGGATTAACCAACGGGAAAAAAATCTCATAGATGGCGCTGTTCGTTTGGTGGTAAAAAATTCAAATTTGTTCTGAGAAATTCAGTTTTTTGCAAATAACTCAGCAAATACACATCGCAGCCGGATAAAATTTGACCTGCTGGTCTTAAAAAAATAAGCTTTCACCAGGTCAAATTTTATGACTCTACTTTGCATAACTTGGAAAATATTGAATTTAAACTAATTCCCCCCATGCATTTTTTTGAATCGCTTACTACCAGCGTGACAGCTGCCGCCATCATCGTTTTTCTCTTTCTCGTCTCGCTTTTGACAGCGAGAACAGTCAAAACAAGATGTCAAACCATGTTTTCGGAACGGAAACCAAAATCTGCTGCTGTGCCTGCTACTACCAGGAACCGGCCATGGCCCAGCAAACTGGCGTTGAGCTGGAGCGCGAGTACGTGTGGGACGACCTGCACCGGAACTGCGTGAACGCGCTGCACGGCCAGACCAAGAAGGAGTTCGACGCGTCGATCTTGAGGTACGCCGCATACTTTGCCCAGGATAAGATCAACCTGCCCGGCTTCGAGAATTTCTTCTTCCACGTCGCCGGCGAGGAGCGCGAGCACGGCATCAAGCTGATCGAGTACGCCCTGATGCGCGGAAAGGAACCGGTCAACAAGAACACCTTCCAGCTGGACTATAGCTACAAGGTCCCGGCCGTCACCACCGGATTGTCCGCTCTGGAGGATGCCCTGAAGAAGGTGCAGGAAGTCACGCTCAGCATTCGTAACCTGATCAAGACCTGCGAGGGAGACAATAACGACTACCACCTGGCCGACTACCTGACCGGAGAGTACCTGGACGAGCAGCACAAGGTACAGCGCGAACTGGCCGAAAAGATCGCCACGCTGCGAAAGATGACCGGCAGCGACGACGCCCCGAAGGAGGCGAGGAAGCTGGCCGAGTTCCTGTTCGACAAGAACCACATGTAAAGTCAAGACTCTCAATAGGCGCGCCGGAGTGGCACAGATTGGATTCGTATGTTTGTGCTAAATCGAGGGAGATTAACGTGATATAAAGCACCACCCCGCCTTGTCAACAATGTTTTAGGGTGCCAAGCCGGGGCCGACTTACGTCCCGTAGTCCCGGAAGGACCGGAACTGATTCCCGAGTCACCCCTTAAGTTCGTTCGGATGCGCTTCAGGATCGGGAACTACCAGGCGGTGGCAATCAAATCATAGATGAACGTGCCACACTGTTCTCTGCGTTGCTGCACATACCAAACAAAGATCATGAACCGGCTTAGCCAAGGGTCACATACCGCAGAGGAATAGTTCAACGGTAAACTTGCTTGATTAACCAAGCTCCCGGTAACGTAACGGTAACCAGCACATGGGAGTCCCAAAGCCCTAAATAATTCTTTTTTCGATCCGGAAACAGATTCGTGCTAGCAGCTGACGGTTTGTAGTGCATGGCGGACCCACCGGAAGTGCCGTAAGCTGTGCTGAAAAAGTTGCTCAACGGGTTCATAAACTTTGAACAGGTGAAGACGAAAAAGTCATGCGGAAGTGTCGTGGTCAACCTGATTTCCTGCATGCAAAACTCGTAAGCTCCCCTATCAAACTTAACAGTGTAAACGCGTTGAAAAGGTTTGTAGATTATATTGAATGTGTTCTTTTGAGCTTAATGTGAATATTTCTTCAAACTGGAACCTACTGGTCGGTCGACACGCCTGAATTTTACGCCATGACGATCAAAGGGTTCCTCTGTGATCACGCTTCCGGCATATAAACAGTCGAACGGGAAGAACTTTTGTCTGGCATTTCTGTCGAACAGCGACGCCTTCGGCAACAGGCGCTTCCCACAGCAGATAGTGACCTGAGGCGTATGACAACCGTGGCTTCCACATGTCGGAGTCTTACGATCCGAATCAACAAAGTCACGTCACAGTTTGGTGATGAGTCCAGCACGGCGTTCAAGCGCCTGGTCGACATGTTGGCCCAAAACCTGCTGGCCCAGCAGCAGTACCTGAGCAGCAGAGCGAGATCTTACGCCTCATGCTCATGAAAACGCAATGGCCTACACAAACCTACAGCAACACCAGCCGAGAGAGAATTTACTTCTCGCACCCTTTTTGTTCCGGCGCCCGAGAGGCTTGATCTGTAGGAAAGGCTTCATCGATTAAGTACGTTACGCTAAAATCAGCCCAAATGGTCCCCCCCCCCTTCTCCTATACTTGCAATGTCACACTTACTCAGACTAAATGGAAAAATACAAAATAAAAAAAAATCAAAAATACAAATAAACATAAAAAACATAACTACACAAATAAAAAATATAAAAATACAAAGATTAAAAATTAAACTGCAAAAAGAACAAAAATACTAGACACTCGGGTAAATACTAAAAAACAGAATCACAAAAATACAAAAAAGCACAACTACACAATCACAAAAAATATAAAAAATACAAAAAAACGATTAAAAATAACAAAACTTTCAAATACAAAATACAAAAAAAACTTTAAAAACTACAAATATAAGAAAATACCTGATTAAACAAATACTAAATACAAAATAACAATATACAAATATACGAAAGTACACAAATAAAAATATACAAAGATTTTTAAACAAAAAAAGTATGAAAATACATAGATAAAAAAAAATTAAACAGCAAAAACAAAAAAAACTAACTGAGCAAAAACAAAAAAAAAAACTAGACTGAGAACGCTTTGGGTAAGGCAGTTTAACATATTAAATAGACACTTTTACTTTTAGTGAATTTTTTGGTTGTAAATTTTTGCTCGGGGGACCCCTTAGATCCCATTTCTTGGTAATAACTTTATCATATTCGTGTTCCTGAGACAATTTCACAATAGAAACATGTATAAAAATGTTTATTTTCATCCATTTTAACCCTTTAAAAAATGAAAGTTAAAAAAAATTGAGAAGCTGCTTTTTTCTGGTGTCATCTAGTATCCTTGGAAACGAACTTGATTTTCAATAAATGTGAATCGAAGATTTTTTTTAACTTTCATTTTTTAAAGGGTTAAAATGGATGAAAATAAACATTTTTATGCATGTTTCTTTTGTGAAATAGTCTCAGGAACACGAATATGATAAAGTTATTACCAAGAAATGGGATCTAAGGGGTCCCCCGAGCAAAAATTTACAACCAAAAAATTCACTAAAAGTAAAAGTGTCTATTTAATATGTTAAACTGCCTTACCCAAAGCGTTCTCAGTCTAGTTTTTTTTTGTTTTTGCTCAGTTAGTTTTTTTTGTTTTTGCTGTTTAATTTTTTTTTATCTATGTATTTTCATACCGCTGTATTTGTATACCGCCGCTGTATTCGGAGAGTTTGTCCTCGAGACCTGTGAAAACCGTGCGGCGAATCGACGTCGTTGTCGGCGTCGAGTCAGTTAAAAACGCAGTCTTTTCTGAAGCTACCCAGCGAAAAGCGTACTGGAAGAATTATATAAAGCCGGGAATGCCACCACCAGCGCTATCCCTGCTGTTGCGGCTTCCAGTAGAAACCGGGAACCTCAAAAGTTAAGGTACAGAGGTAGAGAAAACAGTAACAGAGGAATCTATCTATTTTCATTTTTTCAGATAAATCTCATCCGAGGTACACCTCAGAAGCACTTGGCTGCTATTTGTTGAAGAATCGGTCACTAAGAATGTTCGAGCCAGTTGGTCCACCATGGAGGTGGACCTACAGCCTGGAGAGGCGAGATTGTTGGTGAACCAGCGCAGGAAGGGAATAACATAATGTACATGGTAAAAACACAAATTAATGTAAATAAATGAATTTTTCTTAGCAAAAAAAAATTGTTTGAGTTCAATTTTTCAGAAGTACAAAAAACGACCTGCGTAATAACGATAAATACAATTTTTATCTTGATAAAAACATTTATAGTTTTAATAAAATTATTTATCAAAATGATAAATAGTTTTATCAATTTGACAAATTTTGCTTTTGACGTTCCATCGATGACGTTTTTCATTTCGATAATTGTTTTGTCAAATTGATAAATTACATTTAGCAAATTGATAAGAAATCTTATCAAATTTGATAAAATAAATTATTGGTTGCCAACCGATAATTTTATTTATCGAATTGATGTCAGAAATTTATCGAATTGATAATTCTTTTTTCTGCGTGTAGCCTTTTTAAGATTTTTGACGTTTTTGAACCTTTAAACTTTGTGTCCCGATTTGCCCCACTTCCCGTTGACCTAGAGTGCTCATATTTTGGCCAAATGCTAGTTATATATGTACAAACAACCCCTGAAAATTTCAGGCAGATTGGTGAGGTCGATGCGAGATGGGTATGCTTTGCTCGTGGACTCGCTCTTAAACTACACATCTAGAGTTTTTTTTATTGGGTCCTATAAACATATGAAAGACAATAGCTTATAAAAAAAAACTCTGGACATATACAAAAAAAACAGCGTTTAAAACCAAATAAGTATTCAAGAATAGAAAAATACGAAATACAAATATACAAAACAACACGAACAAAAAATATAAAAATACAGAGATTAAAAGATAAACAGCAAAAGGTATAAAATACAAGATACTGGGGTATAAACTAAAATACAGAAACACAAAAATACAAAAAAAAAATAAAACTAAAAACTAACAAAAATACAAGAAAAAAACCGCTTTAAAAATTACAAACATGTGAAAATACAAGAATAGAACATTATAAAAATATAAAATTGTAAAATACTAAATAGAAATATTCTAAACTACAAAATACATAAGTACACAAATGAAAAAAATATAAAATTACTAAAATACAAATAAAACATAAAATAAAATAAAACAAAAAAATGCTTTAAAAACTACAAACATATAAAAATACTAGAAAAAAAAGCATTTCAAAAATATAAAATACAAAATACACAACTACACAAATAAAAGAATATACAAAGATTGAGAAAAAAAACAACAAAATGTATACAAATGCTTGATACTAAGGCTATATATACAAAAATGCCAAAATTGCAAAAATGCCAAAAATACAAAAATGGAAAAAAAATGCAAATAACCAAAAAAACGATATAAAATTATGAATAAACAAGTATTCACTGATTTGAGTTAATTGAAACAATTGTAGCTAATATTAACCAAATTTTACGAAATCAAACTGATTTTAACAAATTTTAATCAAATTTAACTAAATTTAATTTATGATAATTGAATTTACATCGGGACTGGCAACACCAGCCAGCAACAGTCAAGTGTTCGGAGCTCTTCAAACTTTTCGATTTTTTCGCCGTAATTTACCGTGATTATAAGCGAGTTTGCTGCTCCAGCATGCCAAGGGCCGGCCGTGGCCGTGGCAGTTCGAGTGCGGCCTCGAAAAACCCGCGAAGCTCATCTACCGGCAGAGTGCAGAAAGGTAAACACACCAACGCCGCATCGACCGCCATCGCGCACGGGAGCGTGCCCAGTGACGTCACCGATCCATCGTTTTTACACGTGTCATACCGTCCACGTGAGTCCCCAGTACGGACGAGACAATCGACCCGGGCATCCGGAAGCACTTCCGGCCAGCAGCAGCAGCAGTCCACCAGCACTACGACAACAACCACTTCCAACGTTCCCACCAGCAACGAATTTGAGATGCTGAGTGGAGAAGAAAACAACACCGCCAGTGACAGCAGCAGTGCTAGCGACGACGATGACGATGATGAACTTGCGCGCAAGCAAGGAAAGCAGAAAAAGTGTAACTCTCCGAAGGAACGACGACCACCTCCAATTTTTGTTTTGGAAACGTTGGCAGACGATATTGACGAGTTGCTTGAGGGACTCCAATATTGTCTGAAAATTAGTAAAACTTCAGTGCAAGTTATTACGCACAATAAACAGAATTTCGACCTGGTGGTGAAGAAGTTGAAGTTGCGAAACTTCAAATTCTTCACATTTGATCCTGCAGAGAAGGTCCCAGTGAAGATCGTCCTTCAGGGATATCCGGACCGCCCGATCTCCGACCTGGAAGAACACCTGTCGGGCATCAAGGTTAAGCCTCGAGAGGTTAAGGTGCTCTCGAAATCGACAACGGTCACAGGTACGTACACATTGTACCTCCTGTACTTCGATCGTGGGTCCGTCAAAATACAGGAGCTTCGGCGGATCAAAGCACTGGACGGCTTCTTCGTGACGTGGCGATTCTACACGAAGAATCCGACCGACGCAGCGCAATGCCACCGCTGTCAAAAATTCGGACACGGTTCAAGAAACTGTAACCTTCCGCCCCGGTGCGTAAAGTGCGGTGAGACCCACTTCACCGAAAGGTGCAATCTTCCGCGGAAAGACCAGCTGGGGGAAAACGCCCAGCAGCACAAAGCGCGCGTCAAGTGCGCGAACTGTGGTGGAAACCACACGGCGAATTTCCGTGGCTGTGCCGCGCGGAAAAAGTACCTCGAGGAGCAGGACAAGAAGAAGAAAGCGCCAGCGTCCCGCCAGCCTCCGAAGACTTCGAGCTCGAACGCTGCAGCAGCTGGCGGCGGAGCGGTTCCATCAACCAAACCAGCGTTCCCTCCCGGTTGGGGAGGTTCGTACGCTAGAGTAGCCGCTTCTGGCGTCGGTACTCCCCCGGGACAAGCTGATGTTACCGGTGATGATCTCTTCACGCTTCCTGAGTTTTTCGCCCTTGCTGGTGAGATGCTCACGCGCTTTCGTGCCTGCCGAAACAAGGCAGAACAATTCCAAGCTCTCAGTGAGCTGATGATGAAGTACATCTACAATGGATAAGCTGCCTTGTGCAGCGAAGTTTTTCGACGTCAACAGACAACACAAACTGTGATTTAGTTTTAAGCTTTTTCTATTTCTATCCTTTTCCTTAGCAAATCTCGAAGGTTTTTTTTTTAATTTTTCCTTCTCTTGCCAAATCCATTGTTAGAATATCCAATTACATCTAAATGAATTATCGTGTAAACCATAGTTGAAAGGAACTCCAAAACTCTATTAGGTTATAAGAAACACAAAATTGTAAATTGATTATTTACTAATAAACACTAATTGAATTGAATAATTGAATTTAATAGCATTTAATTTATGATAACTGAATTTCATAAAATTTAATTTATGATATGGAATTTTAACTAAATATTACTTAAATGATTTAAACTAAATTGAACTAATGTCGTCGAGCTCCTGTGGCCGTGAGGTTACTGGGAATCCTGACAGGTAAGGGATAGGTTTTGACTAGCGGCGTACTGAATTTCCAATCCATAGGTCGTGAGTTTGGTTTTCGTGCCGTGATGATGATTAAAAAATTAAGTTTACTTCTTTTGACTTATTTGACTCTGCCGATACAGGTTGTTTACCCAGGAAGACGACTCCTAAACCTGGACTCTAACCTGGACCTGGAACTAACCTCTAGGTTAGACTGGGGCTAACATTTACTTCCCCGTCAGATGGAAGGCGTGGTCAGACAAATCCCGTCTCGAAAAATGCCACCGGGACCAAACACAGGCCAACTGGGGTGAGAGGCAACCACGTTTACCACTACACCACACGCCATGGCGGAAAGCAATTATTATTGAAATTGAATGTACCTAAAATGTTTTTTCGTGGAAAGGTAGCTAAGGGGGTCCCTTTTAGATATCTGTGACCTAGAAAATATTTCACCTAGGGATTTTCGATTTTTTGTCATTTTCAGTTTTTTAACTGTATAAATGGAGGCGCACGGTACTTTTGGTTACTTTGCGGTTGCACAGCACCTCCCTAATCCCTTTAATTGCAATGGATACTGATCAAAGGGGTCGTCCATGAAATATTTCACAATATTTAAGGCCCCACCCTTACAAACCCCCCCCCCCTCATCCGCCTTATTTATTTAACAAAGACAATAACATTAACATTTAGTAAGCGTGGTTGCCTCTCACCCAGTCGGCCTGGGTTCGATCCCAGATGGTCCCGGTGGCATATTTCAAGACGAGATTTGTCTGATCACGTCGGACGGGGAAGTAAATGTTGGTCCCGGTATAACCTAAAGGTTAGGTCGTTAGCTCAGTCCAGGTGTAGGAGTCGTCTCCCTGGGTCCTGTCTCGGTGGAGTCGCTGGTATGCAGTTGGACTAACAATCCAAAGGTCGTCAGTTCGAATCCCGGGGTGGATGGAAGCTAAGGTGTAAAAAGAGGTTTGCAATTGCCTCAACAATTAAGCCTTCGGACACCTAGTTTTGAGTAGGAATCTCGCAATCGATAACGTCAAGGCAATGCTGTAGAGCGAACAATTTTATTTATTTAGGCCTGATTTTTCGAATGTTTTATATAAATAATGCACTTGTTGTACCTTATCCAGTAAAAACACAATGAACTTATTTTGCAGTATGCCGAGAATCGCACTACCTAACGCTCGTCAGCCAAATCAACCGTAAATTTTGTTTTTTTCTGCTAATCGGTTGTGCTGAAATTAGTCGAGGAGAGAGTACCAAGGGTACTGGAAATAGAAAAAAAATGAAAATTCAGGCTTAAAATATTTCCAAATAAGTTATTTGATGTTTGATAAGCTTAACTCATAAATCAAACATGATACAAGGCATTGATTGAACTCAGAGTTAAAAGAAAGTAAAAATGGAAAAAAACAAATTACAAAACGTGCCGGACTTTTCAAGGAAGGGGGGGGGAAAGGGGTTGCGTGACAATGTGTGGCATTGGGGGGAGGGGGTTATTTTTTACTGATTTTAGTGTTCCATACTTGATGGACGCCGCATACTAAAAATAATGTTATTATCTTTGTTAAATAAATTAGGGGGATGGGGGGGGGGGGGGGTTGTAAGGGTGGGTGGGCCTTAAGTATTGTGAAATATTTCATGGACGACCCCTTTGATCAGTAGCCATTGCAATTAAAAGCATTTGGGAGGTGCTGTGCAACAGCGAAGTAACCAAAAGTACCGTGCGCCTCCATTTATACAGTTAAAAAACTGAAAATGACAAAAAATCGAAAATCCCTAGGTGAAATATTTTCTAGGTCACAGATATCGAAAAGGGACCCCCTTAGCTACCTTTCCACGAAAAAACATTTTAGGTACATTCAATTTCAATAATAATTGCCTTCCGCCATGGCGTGCACCACCGACTCCGAAACATTAACTTATTGTATCTAATGTTAACTAATTTAAATTAAATTAACCTAACATTATCTAATTTAAATTGAATTTTACTTATTGTAACCAGTTTTTACTAATTTAAGTTAATTCGCAATTCGCAATTTTCAGTGTAAGAACGGGCCTTGACCGATCTTATGCACCAGGTTCCCGACGAACACGCACTGCCCTCACACCTACATCTCACCCTTGCTCTGAGTCAGTACGAGCAGCACGCTAGAACACGCTTTGAGTATTCGTGCCAGGCATGCATGCGGTTACGCATTTTAACTCGGCCGGGGGTGGTACATTACGTAGGGTTTGATGTAAGTATAAGCGCCTAACCATTTATAGTGTGCCTATCAACTTTCAATAAAGCAAGTACTGTTTTATTTTTAGTTTGAATTCAAAAACTAGTTGTTATTTTACTGTGTATTGTTTTCTCCTGAAATCTTTCCTAGTGTTTGTCGTGACTTTCACCTTTATTTTCCCGAGACTTTGCCAAGATTTCGGATGAATACAAAACACGTCTGTTCACGCTCAAACAAAACACACGACTGATTTATTTTCGCTCATTCACGCATACAACATCAACTCCTCTCTCGGCTAATCTCTCTTTCATTACGCTACACGTACTCTCTCGTTTCATTCTCTCTCTCTCTCTTCTCTCTGCCGCACTCATTCACTACAGTGTTGAGTCGTGTTTATATGTTGCTATTTCTTTTGTCGCGGTGTTTTGTTACAATTTTTGGTCCTAAGCATGTTTTAAAAGTTTACCAAAAATACAATAGTAATATTTGTGTTAATCCTTTAACCATTCCATAAATTGAGTAAGGGTTCAAACCTCACTTGTTTGAAGAAAAGGGTGAAGATTGATAACAATAGACAGTAACAGAGAATTAATTTAAAAAAAAATCAAGAATCAATAGTAAGAGAATGATGAGCGTATTTTAAAGAATAAAAATGAGAAGCTAGATGTATTAGATGTAAAATTAGACAATAGTTAATAAATAGAGATACAAAACAAGCTTAGATTAGTAATGATAATTTGTAGGACAGATAAAGAATTATTCAAATAAATAAATTCGCAATAAAATAAAAAAAAAGATTAGGCAAATGATAAATAGACTTGATATTACTAGTACACTAAGGAAAAGTATATTTTTAAGGAAAAAAAAAACAAAACAAAGTTTGTTACAGCAGTATCAATTGGTAAAAAAGAGTGGAAAAGCTTTGAGAGATAAGAGAAACAAAAGTTAGTAAAATCAAAATCAAATGATGGATATTAAACAGAAGAATCAGAGAAGAATTGAGAATCAGTAGAGCAAAATAAAAATAGGAGATAGGTGGTAGCTGAGAATGAATAGAAGAGAAAACCCCGTTGTGCGATGTTTCAGGTACATCCACAGCAGTTGACTCAACATACTGCGAATCAAAACAATACCGTCTACAATCACAAATTACTTCCCTTTCCCACATTGTCGCGCCCCTTTCTTTCAGCCGTCTCGACTCTGACCCGCGGTGTTCAAAGGTTTACGATCCGTTCCCACAGGCCACCAGCTAGGTCATCATGAAAACCAAGCCAACGTGGAGGTAAGAAGATGGGACACTCGCAAGGAACCAGAGCTATACTGTTCTGATCAAGATAATTCGAATGATCTAACAGAACTACGGATGTAGTTAGTTGCGCTCCTTCCAGGATGTTCCTTACGTGGACGTCAACCGAAGAGCACGCAACAAGGTCAGTGCCATTGCATGCTCTTAGGTATCAATCCTTGGCCTGCTTTTACAAACTTTTATGAAATTTAATAAAATTAAATTTATTTTTACTTATTTAAACTATATTTTTGTAACTTTACTAATATTTACTTGTGTTGACTTTTCAAATAATTCTATAACTTTCGTAAGCTAAAACAAATTGTAACATATTTTTAATAAACTTAACAAAATTCAACCAAATATTCCTTATTTTTAGTATAATTTATCTAAATTTAGCTATTTTAAACTACTTAACTTAAGTAACTTAAAAATTATTATGTAAACACTACTAAGGTTATCTAACTTGAACGTGAATTGTAACTTTCTCTGGGTAGTCTAAATCAATATAATATATATAATGTTTACATAATGTAAACATAATTTGAAATCCATTATTCAATTCTCTAATGCTTTTTTTTATTATATTTTTTTGCTTGTTTTGAGCATCTTTTTTTAGACGAAAATGTACCATCTCTTGTTTTATGTTTAAGCATATTAGTAATTTTAACTTAAAAATTATTATGTAAACACTACTAAGGTTATCTAACTTGAACGTGAATTGTAACTTTCTCTGGGTAGTCTAAATCAATATAATATATATAATGTTTACATAGTGTAAACATAATTTGAAATCCATTATTCAATTCTCTAATGCTTTTTTTATTATATTTTTTTGCTTGTTTTGAGCAACTTTTATTAGACGAAAATGTACCATCTCTTGTTTTATGTTTTTCTTCGCAATTGCTGTATTTTTATTTGCAATTATCCTGTGTAGTTTATCTTTGACTACTGAAAAAATGGCACTTTGAAGATTTTTTAGAATTCTACACTCACTTTTACTTATTTATTTTTTGCTTGAAATAAACTAAATTAAATTGAAAACCATGTACTGCATACTCATTCATAATGAAATTATAGAAAATGCTACTAAAATTACGGCCCCAGAATAAATTTCAAAGCATTAGCAAAGTCACGTAAAATTTCCAGACCTTTCTTTAAAATTCATTGGAACAATGATTTTCGATGAATTTTTAGATCGAAGTTCGCCTGGAGGCGGACTGGTTCATTAGGATTCCTCCTCATCCTTCGTAACGCTGTCTACAGCAGGGCCTTCTCGGATCGACCTTGATACCAGCTGATTGGAATCGTGCTGATGTTTTCGCGTGGCCGCAGAAATCCTCCTTACCGACGCAACTTGTCGTAGCTCGACTCCTCCGAGTACTCCATCGCGGTCGTAGAGGAGAAGTCACCAGTATGACGTATACTGGTTCCCGTGGGCAGTTTAAACTCAAAGCGGACCGCTCCGAGGTTATAATTCGCGTCCAGCGCCGTGTTCCGCACTAGGTCTAGCACGATCGTCTCGTAAAGATCCAGCAAAATATAATTTCCCGGTACAACTTGACGAACGCTGTCTCGGAGCAGATCGCGCCCACCTCGAAGGTCCCTCCGGCTACGATTTTGTACCTGGGCACTATGACTGGGCCAAGGAGTGGTCGATTTGCTGACGGGCAACCTACGGATTTCGAAAAAAAATGCCCTGGTTATTTGGGTTTGAATGAACGAGTTTTGGCTGGTTGTTTACGGAAGGTAGTTGTCGATATTCTCAAGTCGAGGTCCATTTCACAAGGGATTCCCATTTCAGCTTTGTCATCCTCCATGTTGACGGGCTCAATCCGGTCGCCGACGATCCCGAGAATGTTTTGCCGGTTACATCACCTTACTCTTTCATCTGGAAGAAGCTCGTAATGCATCTGCTTGCTCAAATCTGGTCCGGACGTCACGCTCTTGCTCCTAGAGACCGTCGTGTGGTTCGTACTCACGCCTAAGCCCGAGTCGGACCCGACCATCGGCTTTCTTCGCTGGGGTGCAAAAGCTCTGATCCTGCTTCTTGATCGGGGGTTACGGGAGCTCCGATGTGTTGACGGTTTGTCCCCGGATAGGCGAATAGATTGCCAGTGGGCAAAGACGACCTGGACCTGGACGCCGATTGGGGAAGATTCCAGGCCAGCATCAGTCTCCTTGCAAGTGTAACCGAAATAATAACAAAAACAACAGCTGATTTGATAAATATTTATAAACATTTCAGGCAACAGTCAAGTACAGTAGTTGTTCGATAACTGGGCTGAGAACGTAGCCCAGTCACCGAATGTTGCTCGTTAACTGGGCTGACCAAAAAATAACGAGGGGGCCACCGATGAATAATATTTTCCAGATGAAAATTTCATATTTAATATAAAAATTAAAGTTACTCAAATTTATTTACAATTCTTACTTTTCATATTTCTTTAATTGTAACTTGAAATTAAACAAAAGTTTAAAAAGTTTTATCATTTATTGGATATGATTTTTGCATCCATTAACCCCTCGGTCATTTTGGTTTGTTTTGGTTTTTCGATGTTTGTCTGCTTTTTAACTGGGCTACGGCCCAGTTATCGAGCGCCCAGTTAAAAAGCAGCCCAGTTAAACAACGCCCAGTTACCGAACAACTACTGTACTTGTTTTGGGACTTTAAAAATCATGCAAATATCCGGAAACACAAAAAAATTATGTTGTATTGATCCTTGCACTGTAACTTGGATTTGACCCGCACTTTTATCTCGCACTTTTGACAACAAAATGTCCAAAAACTAGGCAACCGGCAGTTGTTTATTTACATTTCCAGTCGCAGTTTCCACCAAACTGGACATTCGCACTTTAAAATTGCGATTGACAGGTGAGCAACATCGGCTCGCTTTGATCATTTTTAGAGAAAATTAAAATTTCCCAAGCCAGCTTGACAAGTCGCAATAGTGCGATCGATAGCAATAATTTAGTGCGAAGTCCAAGTTAGTGAGAATTGCGCAATAAATCATCAGAAAGAATTTGTTGTTACGTAATAAAATGAAAGAAATATAAAAAGTTAAGGAAAGTGTAAAAAATAACTAAAAACAAACAAATTTTCAAAAACCATGTTTATTCCAACATTAGGGTTCAGTACGGTAACCGGTTTTCCCGAGCATGGGTAAATAACAAGGGAAATGCGTAATAATACCTTTCTCTGGTATCAATACCAAATTTTGGTATTCCTGGACCCTTTAAAATTTGTCTTAATGATTATGCAAGAGCAAAATGTGCCATCATACCCTGGGTGCAGAATAGTTGTTCGCAAAGCGGCCTCAATTTAGAACTGTCAAAGCGGAACCAATTTACTGTTCGCATAATTATACCAAGAAGTGGCAAGTATTGTGATCGATCTAAAATTTATTTAGTCAGGAATAAAAAAAATCGATGACTATTGAGGTATTCGAAGTCAAAACATCTTAATAAGAGGTTTGAAATCGAGTTTGGCATAATTCGTCGCTAAAATTTTATAATCGCTATGTCTACAAAATCTATGTTTATGACGCTTTTTTAAATGTTAGCGACGAATTATCAATAACTATCAATAGTACTTTCCAAATAATATTGGATACTCCGATATTATCACTACACATCAAAGATACATAATCTCGGAACATCCATTCGGTTGCTCTTCTGATTCACGAAATTCCACCCACTTTTGACACAATTTTTCATCACGTGGAAAACAAAAAAGGCCTCTTTTGGCCGCCCATCGTTTAGTCTACGAAGAAAAAAGTGCGAAGCACTTAAATTTTCATCGAAAACATCAACATCAACAGATCCAAAATGTTTCATAATAATTCACTTCAGCAGCAAAAAATATGTCACGCTTGAGCTTGAACATAGCCTTCTACTTTGTTTATGTTTATAGCTGTAGTGCAGTTGTATTAGTGGGGAGCAGTGGGGAGCTTTCGAAAATCACGTTACGCATTCTGTCTTTTCAGCACCCAGATCATACCAATTTAAGGTATTGTTTTGATATTGCAAAATTGCAGAATTTGTCAATGGTCGAACACCACATATTGGTATTCTTTTGGTATTACAGTGTTTTATCAAATTCCTCTGAAACTATGGGAAAATTTTGACCAATTTTGACAAAATAATTAATTTTGCGCTAAAATTATGTCTCAAAGCAAATGCTTTCATTGAAAACCGGAAATTTCAAACTTGATTTTAAACATTTTTGATATACCCCCTAAAGAAATGACTTGAAATTGTGGAAAATTTTCTAAGTCAGGATGGCACATTTTGGTATTATTTTGGTATTAAAGTGTTTTATCAAATTCCTCTGAAACTATGGGATTTTTTTTTACCAATTTTGACAAAATAATTAATTTTGCTTTAAAATGATGTCTCAAAGCGAATGCTTTCATTGAAAACCGGAAATTTTGAACTTGATTTTAAACATTTTTGATATACCCCCTACAGAAATGACTTGAAATTGTGGAAAATTTCTAAGTCAGGATGGCACATTTTGGTATTATTTTGGTATTGAAAGGTTTCATCAATTTTCTCTGAAACTATGGGATTTTTTTTACCAATTTGGACAAGATAATAAATTTGGCGCTAAAATGACTTGAAAAAAAAACCAAATATGTACTTTGAAAAACGAGTCAATCGAAAGATTATTGAATTTTGGTGAATTTCAATCCAGTTTTATTTTAATAACACTTATTTTTCAATCTTGTTATTTTTCAGAATCTTCAAGAACTTCATGCACAGGCCGTTCATCAATGACAAATGCATTCGGTGTGGTGAAGAATATCACTAAGAACAACATGGAATCATCAGAGAAGTAGATTTGGCTGTTGCATATGGATCATTTCCGTTTTTTCACTAACTGCAACTGCTGCACTAAAAATGGTATGAAAATACCAAATTTTGGTATTACTTGTGCAAATATCAGCGACCAAAATGTGATCTTGGTTGCCCAGTAATAGATGGTAAAATACCATCAAATCATACCAAAATCATGTATGTGGAAGACCACAGGAATACCAAAATAAGATTTTCCAAGGGCGCGGGAATACCTAAAATTAAAACCATGGCAATACCAAGTTTTAGTATTCAAGCAATGTTCAAAAATCCAGAAGACCTCAACTTGGTATTGAAATGGTTCTATTTTGAGGTATTATTTTACCCTTGGAATAACATGGTTTGGTATTGTTGTGCCCTTCCACATACAAGACTTTGGTATGATTTAATGGTATTTTACCATCTATTACTGGGCAACCAAGGGCACATTTTGGTCGCTGTTATTTGCTCAAGTAATACCAAAATTTGGTATTCCCGTGTTATTTACCCCTGCTCGGGTTGTGAACAGTACCGCCACCTCTGGTTTTAAAATAGTTTCGTCAAACCACCGTTAGAGGGCCAATCGCACATCAAACATGCGAACCTAGCGGCAAAAATGAGAAACATGCCGTCGGGTGTTCCATTGAAATGAAAAACTAATCACTATATGTAAAATGCTTCTACAAACAACACAAGGGAAACCATTTTTTTAATAAAACATTCTGAATCCAGATTTCAATGTTTTTCTAAAACAAGCATGGCCGCCAAATGGCCGATCGAGAATGATGCCTTTCAGAGCCTTAATCGTGTTTTTTTTTACGGTTGCACACAAAAAATTACAAAAAAATACATGTTGCTTTAGGACCCTATGGTGCACGAGAAGAGGGGGGGGGTGTAGATTTCTAAAAATGTTTCCACGTTGTTTATGGATGGTTCCTACCGATAAAAAGGCATACCGTCGGTAAGGGTTACCATGGGTCAATAAACGATACACCTATCGTAATTTCTTAATAACAAAAACAATTTAAATAACAACCATGATCTATTAACGGGGAATTGTTCCTGGATAGTTTTCTAACATTTTCTCAAAATATGGTGGAATTTGATTAACTCCACCTGAAATGCCAATCGTTTGAAAATTGACCTAATCTCACCCCTCAAATACAAAGATATGGTATAAACAATTCATCCAACTGTGTTTCTTGTTCAAAGGACATGACATGTAACATTGTTTGTTTGTTTTTTTTAGCTGATTTTTCGAAAGTCCATTGTTGGCCTTAAACGTACCTCTGAGCTTTATACAGCTGCCAAAATGATAGGTTTTGTTCTAGGATTAATTTTTTTAGCTAGGTCATCTTAAGATGTCCCCTACACAACCCTTTTAACAGAATTGAGTTTCATTGAGAAGAACCTGAGAAATGGTAAAATTCGTAAAAAATCACTTTGACCCAATGTCGCCCCCCAAACCCAATGTAACCCTTACTGACGGTATAGTGAAGGTTATAGTTTTGGCGAATCAAGGGTCTACTTCTAACCTTTTTGATTGTGGCATGTTGTTTAATCCTTAAAAACCTTATCACCTCACCTCATAACTTCTAAGTATTTTTTTTTTAATTTTCCAATCGATTTTTGTGGCCCAACAATTATTTCCAAAGTTATCTTACCGGCCCCAGTGTTCGTGTATTATTCAGCAGTATTTTTAGCATGTAAAAACCTGGGATAAAAGGTGGGTTCTCATGCATTTCATCAGATGCTTGCAAAAAATTTCCATTGATATAAGTTAGATCTGTGTTCTTCATAACTTTTGTCACATTCTTATTAGAGCTATCTTTGCGATAAACGAAGGAACACTGCGTTATGGATCCTGTCCAGTAGTTGTTGCCCCAAAAAAATCCATGGTTATATTTTCCTGTTGAGTCATCCACTGAAAGAAAAGGGAAAAAAATCAATAGATTATTCATTGTTTTAAGACAGCGATTCTCAACGGGGGTACCGAGCCTACTTGATTTACACGGCAGGGAGTACCAGCCTAGAAGAAGGTTTAGAATGGCTGTTTTAAGACGAGGCAAACAAAAACTTCGTGCATGGAAAATGTTGAGATTTGTTTATGCATTGTTTTATTTTTATTTCTGCACAGTGGTCTGGACAGATATTGAGAGTGATTTGTAGCGCTGTTGAGATATAACTACGCAATACACTCACAATTAAAGACCGGGCGGATAGTCCTTCCGAAAAGAAACGAGAGAAAAGTAAAAATTTGCGAGAATATAGACCTCTCGCGCATACAATTACAACACGCAGAAAAATAAGGCATATTTGAATCAACAAAACATTTTGTTGTTTTGAAAATCAAGATTTTTGTTGAATCAACGCTAAACGTCAAAGCAACTTTTTCAAAACAACAAAAGATTTTTGTGGAATTGAGAAAATCAAGGTTGTTTCAACGCAAAATCGGCGTTGATTATATTCAACAAAATTTTTGTTGAAACAAACCTCGTACAGGCAAATCGTGTTCATTCGTTCATTGAAATAGTTCATCCCATAGGAACGTGGCGTTACATCGTGCTGCCATCTGGCTGTTTAAGTGTAAAAGTGGAAAAGTGATTAGTTTTAATAGAGTTATCTAAGCCCGAGCTCACACACACTAGCACCCCATTTGTTTTGCTGGCGGGTACAAAATTTAACCTCAATATTTTTCGTTTACGTACACGCAATACATGCGCACGTAGATAACTCTATTGTGCGTCCTAAATGAAGTCGATAAAGTAGTCGGTTTCGATGGAGAAAAAGTGGAAAATGTCGTCTAAAATTGAGAGGTTTATATGGAAAAAAGACCGCCACTAAGTCACCGAACGATGGTTGCCGATATGGCAAAGGTACGGTTCAATATGTCGAAGGTTTTGGGTTCGAGTCTCGGTATCGACAATTTTTTGTTATGGGTGAACTTTTTGGAATATGAGTAAAGTACTCTAGGTCCAGGAGAGCGAGCTTTTGCATCGGAGTTGCCGAATGATTTGTTGATAGTCTGTGCAAATGTAGAAAAGTCTGTAATTGTTTTCTAATCCCAGTATGTTCGATCGATATGCTTCGGAATTTACCGTATGATTGCACCGCAACCGCAACTGCCAAATTATTTATTTACTAATTCATAGAATAGATTTTTATCCGCGAATTACATTCAGATACAGTTCTACTACTCCATCAATAGGATGGATTTTAGAAATAATTTCATAAGTTTGCTATAACGAGTTTTACTACAATCTGTACGTTTTAATCAATTGAATTTTATTACCGGATCTTCTATTTCCACAGCCGGCTGTCTAATATTGGATCCTAAACAAATATGCGCGTCTAACTAAATTTAAATAGTCTCAACAGCAGCATCTTATTGTTGGCTTGAGAATAATTTTTTATTCTGCTAAAATCTGCTAAATTCAGCGAATTCGCTAAACGGGAATTGTCTCAACAGCAGCATCCGATTGCTTGCATTGAGAATAATAGCCTATCCATTAACCTAATTTATGCCACTGGTCGTATCGCTTGCCTAGGGCGACTCCCAGACCTTTACCTTCCACAACTACCAACTCCACGCGACACTTACGCAGCCCTGTTGTTTAAATTCAATTAAATTTGGTCAAACGGTCAATTTGATTGAGTTCCACAATAGGGTTGGGAAAAAGAGCCTACGGTTTCGCTACCTTTTTCTAAGTAAGTCAAGCATCAACATTTCCCGTGCTCTTAATCCTTATTCCTGCCCCGGTGAATGGTGGAGATGGGAGCGGCCGGCAATGGATGGCTTTCATGGTGCTGCCTGTCCGGTTCTGGTAGAATTGGTTTTAATTCCCTTTAATCAATTTATAAGCAACCTGGGCTGGACAATCATCACACATACATGACGAAATCCAGTCTGCAACCCGCTAAGATCACCATCTCCATGCGAATGCGAATGCGAATGAGTAAAGTACTCTAGGTCCAGGGGTGCCAATCATTTTGGGCGGTTGAAATTTGACGTTTGAAATTTTTCAATTTCGTCCGCCCTCCATCCGCCTTGGCGTGCCATGGGCGCATCGGCTGGGCGGTTCAAACTGATCGCTGAAATGTTTCAATATCGTTCGCCCCTCAATCGCCGCGGCGAGCCAATGCGTTGCAACGCAACAAAAAGCACCTCAATCCGACGCTCCGTATTGAACTGATTCGCGTTCGAACAAAACCGTCGAAATTTTTTATATATATAGATTCCCTGACAGTTTTTGTTATACCATGGTGTCATATAGGTAAAGTGTACGGAATTTTGCTCAGCAGGAGTTGGTAGCCTTACCCATCCCGAGCATGGGTAAATAACAAGGGAAATGCGTAATAATACCTTTCTCTGGTATCAATACCAAATTATGGTATTCCTGGACCCTTTAAAATTTGTCTTAAGGATTATGCAAGAGCAAAATGTGGTATCATACCAATTTAAGGTATTGTTTTGATATTGCAAAATTGAATTTGTTAATGGTCGAACACCATATTTTGGTATTCTTTTGGTATTACAGTATTTTATCAAATTCCTCTGAAACTATGGGGAAATTTTGACCAATTTTGACAAAATAATTAATTTTGCACGAAAATGATGTCTCAAAGCGAATACTTTCATTGACAATCAGAAATTTCAAACACGATTTTAAACATTTTTGATATACCCCCTAAAGAAATGACTTGAAATTGTGGAAAATTTTCTAAGTCAGGATGGCACATATTGGTATTATTTTGGTATTGAAAGGTTTCATCAAATTCCTCTGAAACTATGGGAATTTTTTTTATAAATTTTGACGAGATAATTAATTTTGCGCTAAAATGACTTGAAACCCAAAAATGTTAAAGCTGATTTTCATTTTTTTAATATGTATACCCACTAAGACTTTTTTTTAAATCGATGAAATTTCTTTAAGTCGGGAAAACCAAAATCGACAGATTATTAAATTTTGGTGAATTTCAATCCAATTTCATTTTAATAACACTTATTTTTCAATCTTGTTATTTTCAGAAGCTTCAAGAACTTCAAGCTCAGGCCGTTCATCAATGACAAATGCATTCGATGTGGTGAAGAATATCACTAAGAACAACATGGAATCATCAGGTGAGTAGATTTGGTTGTTACATATGGATCATTTCCGTTTTTTCACTAACTACAACTGCTGTACTAAAAATGGTATAAAAATACCAAATTTTGGTATTACTTGTGCAAATACCAGCGACCAAAATGTGCTCTTGGTTTCCCAGTAATACAGCGATTCTCAACGGGGGTACCGGGCCTACTTGATTTACATGGCAGGGGGTACCAACCTAGAAGAAGGTTGAGAATCGCTGCAGTAATAGATGGGAAAATACCATGAAATTATACCAAAATCATGTATGTGGAAGACCACAGGAATACCAAAATCTGATTTTCCAAGGGCGCGGGAATACCTAAAAATAAAACCATGGCAATACCAAGTTTTGGTATTCAAGCAATGTTCAAAAATCCAGAAGACCTCAACTTGGTATTGAAATGGTTTTATTTTGAGGTATTATTCTACCCTTGGAATAAAATGGTTTGGTATTGTTGTGCCCTTCCACATACAAGATTTTGGTATGATTTCATGGTATTTTACCATCTATTACTGGGCAACCAAGGGCACATTTTGGTCCCTGTTATTTATTCAAGTAATACCAAAATTTGGTATTCCCGTGTTATTTGCTCGGGATTAGGGACCCTAAATAGGGAGACTGGTCGATGTGAATTTGACGTACCCAAACAGACGCAAGTTTGACGTATCCAAACGAGCATTTGCCTTTACGCCCAGCAAAACTTGGCAGTGTTGGCAAGCACAAAACATACGTTGCCAGATCGATTTAGCAAAGTCTGGCCAGTCTCCCTATTTAGGGTCTCTATTACCCGTAGGTAAAATGTGCCGATGTTCGAAATATGAGACAAATTCAAGTAAGGGGCTTTGGGCTATGGTTTTAAAGTTTTTGGTCTTGTAAAAAACAAGTTTTCAATTTTAGAACAAATTCAGCGTTTTTATCGAGCCATATTTTTTAATTAGTTTGATTAGATTCCCTAATGCTTTTCTACTGCACTCAATAAAAAAAATACTGAAAAATATCAGTTTAAATTTGGGTGCGTGTGCATTGTTAAATAACCAAGGTAACCGGTTTCCTAGCTTCAACCACAGACGTAACATATTCGTTTTTTGTGTTTCTTGCATCGTCTGCACGCCGACGATATCAGTTATGTAATTTCTTTTATTTAAACATTTTTCTTCGGTCAGTGGGGCAATGCAGAAGCATGTGAAATGAATTGAAGAGGCTCTTTTTAACTTGATCGTAACACGATTTTTATTATTTCTATTTGTGGTGTGGCATTGAAACACCTAAATTTAGAATGCTTTCAAAACTTGGTTGTTCTGTTATAATTTTTAAATATAAATATAAATTGATTAATGGATAAATCGTTGAGAACATGTTGCATTATGGAATCGGACACTTAATCACAGTTTAAAAATAAGCATATGATCAAGGTTGTCATTCATGATCAAAATAATATCCAATGTCGTGTCACACCCAAGGTATGTACCTCTGTGGTACAATCAAAAAATGCACTGGACTTGAAGTTTATAAATGAGCTCATATCTTAAAGCGGAAGGGCACTAGGTGTGAATATAGCTTTCAGAGTGATGATTGAAAGAGAAATCTTTGGATACATAATACCAAGGTTGTTGATCGATAGAATTATCGTCGATAATATTATCGTCGGACGATAACTTATATTTAAAATAATTCTAAAATTGACCAAATCATGTTGAATTTTCAAGATTCCTCTTAGTAAATATTTTTTTGATTATATGGCAAGTTTCAAAGTACAGTATGTAAAAAAGGTATTTACACCCGTTGAACTCAATGCACATTTTGTGATGAAATATGTTTGACAGAAACCTAGTACTACGTTTTGTTCAGAAACTCATGCCGAACATTTTGCTACAAAAAGCGCATGAAAAGATGATTTCTATAAAAAGTTATATAACAATAACTACTACAAAAATCAAAAAAGGTGCAAAAAAAGTTTATACACCTTTCTTTAACTACTTAGTATAAAAGTTTATATAACTCGGGAAATTTTATATAAAACTTATCTTAACTTAATTTTGAAAACATTTAATTTAACTAAATGTCAATATATTACCATAGAATTGCTAAATAAACATTATGGAGTGGGTATAACACCGTTTTGGGGGTTTTTGTATCGATAGAATAGATTTATCGTTGCAATTTCGTACCAAGCCGGAATTACGTCGTCAGGAAATCCACCGGCATCCGAACCGGTCCACGATTCACAAGTCAACCTAAGTGGCATCGGAAAGGGCATAAAATTTCCGATCTTTTGATACCCAAACATCTAGGTTTTCTGTAAAACCCACGTTTTTAAATACCTGGGCAAAAAGTAAGTTTGATCCACGAGAACAAAAATTACGAAATTCCATACATTTTTGGCAGGTTGCTCAAACGAAACCACAACAACGTTTTTAGGTTGGTATTTAAAAACGTGGGTTTTATAGAAAACCTACATTTTTGGGTATCAAAAGATCGGAAATTTTATGTCCTATCCGATGCCACATAGGTTGACTTGTGAATCGTGGACCGGTTCGGATGCCGGCGGATTTTCCGACGACGTAATTCCGGGTTGGTACGAAATTCCATCGAAAAATCTATTCTATCGATACAAAAACCCCCAAAATGGTGTTATACCCACTTCAAAATATTTATTTAGCAATTCTATGGTAATATATTCACATTTAGTTAAATTAAAAGTTTGCAAAGTTATGTTTAGATAAGTTTTATATAGAATTTCCAGAGTTTTATAAACTTTTATACTAAGTAGTTAGTAAACTTTATATTCAATCCAAATTATTTTTTTAATTAGTCAAGGATGCCTATTTGGAGTTGAGAGACTGGATTCATAGTGATTTGTCAACAAATAACTTTAGTTTTGTTAATTTTTCGAAAGGTGTACAAACTTTTTTTGCACCTTTTTTTATTTTTTTAATAGTATTTTGTTATATAACTTTTTATAGAAATCATCTATTCATGAGCTTTTTGTAGCAAAATGTTCGGCATGAGTTTCTGAACAAAACGTAGTACTAGGTTTCTGTCAAACTTTATTTTGTTTACATATTTCATCACAAAATGTGCATTGTGCTCAAGGGGTGTAATAGTAGTTTATGCAACAAGTTGCCAAAAGATGATTTTTTCAGTACGAGTCGTACATTTATCCAACGAGGTTCACCGAGTTGGATAAATACGAAGAGTGCTGAAAAAATCAAGTTTTGCAACAAGTTCCATACAACATTTTTTGCAATTCCGAAAAATACCCATTGAGTGAAATTTTAAGTCAAATTTTCATATATTTTGTCAATAAATCGTTTAAATCAAAAAAATGTTGAAAAATTTTACTTTTCGAAACAAGTGCTGAAAAGTTCAACTTTTCAGCACCCATTTCAGTGCTGAAAAGTAGAACTTTTCAGCATTTATTTTGAAAAGTGTTGCTATTAGATTCTGTTATTTTTGGTACAGAAAAGTAGGCTATTTCGTCGTTCAAGAATGACAGGAAAAGTAAGTAGTTTCACGACGGAATTGCAAAAATACTTTTTTTACATACTGTATAAATACTAAAAAGAAACCCAAAATACCGTATTTTTTGAAAGTACTAAAATTTATCTAATTTGAAAAATGGGTATCAAACGATTCGAAATTTCGTATGCATTTGCACTGTTTTGGAGTTTTTTGAATAAAATACTCATTTTTTCTACAAAATACCGTATTTTCTCGAAAATACTCAAATTCTCATGATTTGCAATATGGGTATCAAACGATTCGAATTGTATGGGTATCAAACGATTCGAATTTGTATGCATTTTCACTGTTTTAGAATTTTTTGAATGAAATACTCAAATTTTCACAAAATACCGTATTTTCTCGGTAATACTAAAAATGTTATAATTCGTAATATGGGTGTCAAACGATTCAACATTTTGCATGTATTTTAACTGTTTTAGATTATAACAATATAACGTATTTTCTCGAAAATTAGCATTAGCATTAGCATTTTAGGACGCCCTATCCACGGATGGCTCCACAACGCTTATCCCTCTGTTTGGTCTGGTTGTGTTAGACCCTCATCCGGAAAAATAATCCAACACGGGAGATACCATGTCTTCATCTTTTGATGAGTGTGTAATACAGCCCAGGGCATAAGGGGGTCCTTGCCTTGTGCGATAACGAAAAAAGTTGATGAATACATTTTGTTGTTCTGTAGATGGTGTACGAGACTGGTCCGGATGATCTGCCGTATCTTCAAATGAGTGCCGGGGTTTAGAGTTGTTGTTGGTGAGCTTTGTTCGCTTTCAGAAGATTCGGGTTGGTTGACTGCGGTCGGCGGACCAGTTATCGGCCAGGCCAGGTCGGAGACAACCCCCGTTGTTTGTGTGGCTGGCAGTAGGCAGCACAACAACAACAACAAGCGCGCGCAAACGAGCTTCCCGCGCATTCCGCTGCGGGCGGCAACCAGTGCGTCCAGTTCGGCGGTGAGTGCGAAAGGCGAGTTTTTTGTTTGCGTTTAGTTTTTTTTTTCTCATAGTTTTTTTCCGGTCAGTTTTTTTTCTTGTAGTTTTTATTTTGTTCCCATTTCTTTTGCGTTAGTTTAGTCTTATTATTTTTGGTTTTGATTAGTTTTCTTCCGTTTTTTTCTAAGCCATGGATCCGACCAAGTCGGAACACGAGGAATCTGATTTCGATTCAACCCTTGAGGGTGACAAGGACGTGGAAATAGAGGACTCTGTCTCGGGAGTTCCTTCAAACACCACCAACAGGGACCACTTCCTGAAGGATAAGGATGCTGACGGTAAAGGGGGATCCTCGGACGGGTCTAAGAGGACGAAGCGAAAGCGTCCTAAATCAGATCCGAATCCGGTTTCCCCTCAACCACCGATTCCTCCCTTGACTCCAGACCCGATTCCCTCCTTGACTCCAGACCCGATTCCTCCTCCCAATCCAGATCCAAGTCCTCCTCCAACACCGGTGCCGAATCCGAATCCAAATCCCTCCCCGCCCCTGAATCCTCATTCTCACAAACAGATTCCTCGTCCTCGTCAGTATCAAGAGGGATCGCAAACGGAATGGGTGGTCTTCCGTGGTGCCGGCAACTGGGCAACGTCACCACCGAGGCTGACCAGAAGAAGTTCATTCCTTCTGCCTCGTTCTGGGTGACTTTTGCTGGGTCAGCTCTTCCGGACTACATTGAGCTTTACAAGCTTCGGCTTCCAGTTCGATTGTACGTTCCGCGAGTAATGAGCTGCGAAAACTGCCAGCAGTTGGGACACACCAAGACCTACTGCAGCAACAAGAGCAAGTGCTCAAAGTGCGGCGGCCCCCACAAGGATGTGGAATGCCAAAAGCAGGCTGAAAAATGCCTGCTTTGTGGCGGGGAACCGCACAAAACTCGGCAGTGCCCAAAGTACAAGGAGCGCGAGGACAAGATGAAGCGATCCTTGAAGGAACGCTCCAAGAAGTCCTTCGCGGAAATCCTTAGTCAGGTGACCCACCCCAATCGCTTCGCTCCTTTGGCGGATTAAGATTCGGGGGACGAGGAATCCGATGTGGAGGTTCTCTTCCAGAGAGACGAGGAAAGTGACTCTTCCGGGCCAAATCAGTAGCGCAACAAGGTTTCCAAGTCAAGAAAAGCCGCTGGCGGCAAGGGTAAGGAAAGTGACTCGTTGAACTTCGAGGAGGATTTTTCTTCGGGTCCGTCGGGTAAGCCCGCTCCGAAGCCGGCACCGATACCTCTCAAGCCGCTAAAGCCCGTTCCCAAGCTGCCAAAGTTCCACCAAAAATCGGTTCCTCAACTAAATCCGATCACCGATGCCTTCAAAGGAGTCCTTCCTTTTTCCACAATCGTGGAATGGCTGTGCTCTTTTGTGAGTGAACCGACGCGTTTAATCATAAAGCGGTTTGAGCCTCTCGCTAGACACATCGGATTACAGCTTGCTAGCACGATGCCCCTCTTGTCGTTCATTTCCTTTGATGGGTAATACACCAAAAACGAAAAACGGCATCTCCTTCCTACAATGGAATTGTAGAACTTTAACCCCCAAGTTAAGCGATTTTCAACAATTCGCATTCGAACGGGACTGTGATGTGTTTGCGCTGAGCGAAACGTTTCTTATCGGAGATGAAACGCCAGCTTTCCGGGGGTATAACATCATCACAGAGAGCAGGGCAGGTCCAAATAGAGGTGGAGGCGTACTGATTGGGGTCAGGAAATGCCACACTTTTAGAAAGGTCACGCTCCCGAAGCTAGGAGGAATCGAAGCAGTCGCAGTACAGGCCAGGATCAGAGGACTGGACATTTGCATTGTGTCCGTCTACGTTCCTCCATAAAGAGGTTTCGGGGAGGCCGGAATAAAACACGCGGTTTAACTTAGCGAATAGAAAAATAGCGTGTAATCTCGTTTGGTTTTTGTCACAGACTGGTAGCGGAAGTGCAGCTGTCAAACAGCAGCAGCCCGCGTGTGCCCAGTGGGCTTGAGCGTCGTAGGGGCGAACAGAGTGCGGTGGTTGTCAACTTATCACCCCTGCTCAATCACAGCACGTCTCCTCCAATCCCAGCTTGGCGCGAAGATCCTTGAAGACAGCTGCCGGTAGACCCTTGGTCATGATGTCCGCTTGTTGCTCCGCAGAGCGCACGAACTCGATCTCGATCGTCCTCTGCTGCACCAGCTCCCGCAGGAAGTGGAACCTGATGTCCACGTGCTTCAGGCGCTTGCAGTCTCGGGAATCCTCGCTCACGGTAGGGCTTCGACGTTCTCTGCTTCTCCTCTCCTTTCACCAGCCTCAGCCGGTGCTCCATCGGTGTCGAGATCGGCTTGCAGTCGTCCATCCGGAAACGCTTCAGGGGGCCATCGAAGTAGTCGCGCTGACCGATCTTCAGAACTCCTTTCAGCTTGTCACGTTCAAAGCGCATTCCTAGGAACTGCTTGATCTCACCTTCGTCCGTCATCTCGAACTCCTCGGTTAGCTTCTGCTTGACCGCCTCCAGCACTTTCAACGACGTTCCGGCCAGGAGGATGTCGTCGACATACAGTACCAGGATCAGCTTCTTGTCTTCAGCTCCTCGGGTGTAGAGACACATGTCGTTGGCGCTCCGGACGAATCCGAGTTTGCTGATGACGCCATGGAATCGGTCGTTCCACGCTCGGGACGCTTGCTTCAACCCGTAGATGGAACGGTTCAGCTTGCAGACCAGACCATTCCCCTGCTGAAACTCTTCCGGCTGGGTCATGTAGATCTCTTCAGCTAACTCACCGTTCAGGAACGCGGTCTTCACGTCCATGTGGTGCACGAACATCCGATTCTCGTTGGCCAGCGCCAACACCGCCCGCAGCGTGTCCAACTTCGCCACCGGAGAGTAGGTCTCGGTGTAGTCGAACCCGGGCTTCTGCGTGAAACCTCTGGCGACTAGTCTCGCCTTGAACCGGTCCGGGTTCTCAGCGTCGCCCCGCTTCACCTTGAACACCCACTTGCAGGTAACTGCTTTGCGTCCTGCAGGCAACTTCACCAGCGTCCAGGCGTTGTTGCGCTTCATGGAGTTCATCTCGTCTTGCATCGCAGCTCTCCACTCGTGCCAATCGTCCCGCTTTTTCAGCTCAGGGACCGAACTCGGGATGTCCTCGATGAAGTTCATCGCGTTGAGTGCAAAACTGGCGTACTCAACCTCGAAATCCTTGTGCCAAGCGGGAGGGTTCTTCGGTCTTTGAGGTCGGCCGCTGCCATCAGCTTCCTCAGCTTCGGGTTCATCGGCAGCACTGCTGAACTCGTCTTCCGAAGTCTCGTCTCCATCGTCGGTACAGCTCGCGTCATCGACGCAGCTCACTTCATCGGATTCAAGTGGCACAAACTGCGAGTCGGGTTGCGCGACCTGCTGCTGCACCGCGACAGACTCCACGAAGTCCACGTCGCGCGCCGTGACGACCGTCCGTTTCTTGGGGTCCCAGACGCGGTACCCGTTGTGTGAGTACCCGACGAGCGTTCCTTTCCACGCCTTGTCGTCCAGCTTTCGGCGCAACTCCTTCGGGACGTGGACGAACACATCGCTGCCAAAAACACGAATGTTCGACACGTCCGGCTTCTTGGACTCCCACAACTCGTACGGCGTTTTCTTCATCTCGAGAGCAGCGGTCGGGCTTCGGTTCGTCAGGTAGGCCGCCGTCAGCATGGCTTCCCCCCAGAACTTCTTGTCGACGCCAGCATCAGCAAGCATCGCCCGCGCCTTCTCGACTAGCGTCCGGTTCATGCGCTCGCTCAACGGGTTCATCTCCGGCGTGTAGGGGACAGTAGGCTCCATCCGGATCCCCTTTTGCTTGCAGAACCCCTCGAAGCGCTTGTTCCGGTACTCGCCGCCGTTGTCGCACTTCAGCCGAGAGATCGGCCGCTCGAACTTCGCGGTCACCAAGGCCTCGTACTCCTCGAAACACTCCATGACCTCGTCCTTCGAGCGAATCAGGTACACCATCACGAAATGGGTCCAGTCGTCGATGAACGTCACAAAATATTTCATCCCGTCGAGTCCCTCCGGTGATACGGGACCACACACGTCGGTGTGTACCAGTTCGAGCACTCGCGACGATCGACGACCATCACGCGGTGGGTGAGGCTTCCGCGTTTGCTTGTCGACAACGCACGATTCACACACGACGGTATCGTCAGTCCCGGCGGTACTGAGATCGAGTCCGGATACCATCTCCTTCTGCACCAGACACTTGAGGCTTTGCTCGTTCAAATGTCCAAAACGACGGTGCCAGAGCACGAACCCCTTCCGCACGCGACCGCACGTCAACAGTGAAGAATCGTCCGTACCGTGCCGAGCCAGAAAGTTCATTTCGTACAGCTTGTTCTGCACAGTAGCACACGCGACGATTTCGGAACCACTGTACACTGTCGCTTTCCAGTCTTCGAACACGACGCGCATCCCGGCTTGTTCAACGCGCAGCACCGAAAACAAATTGCAGCGCAACTTCGGCACGTACAACGCGTCTTGAATCGTGCAGTTCACTCGCTTACCGTTCACAACCGCAACCACCTTCACTGTGCCGGAGTGCTCCGCCTGGATCGTTTCACCGTCCTTGGCCACCGCGATCTCGATGGGCTTCTTCAGACGATGCAGCTCACAGAACAGCTCCTTGTCCCGCACTAGATGGTCCGTCGCACCGGAATCGATGAACCAGCGCGTCCGCGCCTGCTGGGGGTTCGCCTCGCTCACGAAGCAAACTTCCTTCCGGTTGCTGCCGGAATCCGCCACGTTCGCCTTCGACTTCTGCTTCCTCTTGCTCTGCTGCGGCTTCTTCTTCTCGGGACAGTCGGCCACCCGGTGGCCCTCCTTGTTGCAGCCGAAACACTTTTGCTTCTTCTGCGGCTTCGCCCCGTGAAACGCAGTATCGCTCTGGGACGGGGTGGGCGATTCGATGCCCTTCTTCGTCTCTTCGTCCAAGAGCCGGTTCTTGACGAAATCGAGCTTGAGGTCCTCCTGCGACATGGTTTCCAGCGCCGTCACAGCACCGGAGAACGCCGATCCCAACGAGATAAACAGGTGGCAAATCACGTCGATCTCCTCCAGCTTCGCGCCGGCGGACCGATACTCCCGGATCAACTTCTCGAACTGCAAGAAGTGCTGCTGCAGCTTTCCCCCATCGTAGCGCATCGTCACGATCTGCCGTTGGATCCGCATCCGGCTCGCGACGCTCTTCCGCGCGTGAATGTTGTGCAGCTTGTCCCAGATGTCCTTCGGGGACATGTCCTCCTCCAGGTGGTCCATTTGCGCATCGCTGATCCGCGCCATCAACTGCGAACGGCAGTGACGGTCCTTCCGAATGCGCTTGTCCAGCAGCTTCATCCGGGCCGTCTTTTCCTCCGGCTTTTCGCCCGCTTTCTCCTTCAGTTCCGCCACGTCGCCCACGTCCGACCGCACACATTCCAAGAGCTCGTGATCCTCCAGGAACGATAACATGCGGAGACGCCACGGGTTGAAGTTGGACTCGTCCAACATCGGCACCTGCACCGGAGCGGGTTTTGCGTCCGTCATGACGCCCGACGATTCCGCGCACTTTTCCCGTTAGACCGAAACGCGACTTGGGCCCACAACCTAAAGAGGTTTCGGGGAGGCCGGAATAAAACACGCGGTTTAACTTAGCGAATAGAAAAATAGCGTGTAATCTCGTTTGGTTTTTGTCACAGACTGGTAGCGGAAGTGCAGCTGTCAAACAGCAGCAGCCCGCGTGTGCCCAGTGGGCTTGAGCGTCGTAGGGGCGAACAGAGTGCGGTGGTTGCCAACTTATCACTCCACAGGTGTCGTTAACTCGACAAAAATTGTGGGGTATGCTTGAGCTGTTGCAGGCACCGCGACTGGTGTGGGTGACTTTAATCTTCACAGCACCGAGTGGGGAAGTCACAAGACAGACCCTCAAGCATATCTGATACATGAACTGTGCGACGACTTCCAGATGACAGCAAAACAGGGACTAAACAGGGACAAGGAAGTTACGCGGATTGCAACACCACCAACGCCAACCACGTCCGGTACGAAGGCGAGTGCCATCGACTTGTCGCTGTGTTCCAACAGTCTGGCAGTTCTTTGTGACTGGAACGTGCTTCAAGATCCTCGTGGCAGTGATCATTTTTCGATCGCTATTCTGAAATCTGAATCTTCCGGACGTCGCCAAGCAGCGTCTGTTGAATCTGTTCAACACGTTAGTGGAGCAGAACATAATTCCACACGAATGGCGACAGGTCCGGGTGGTTGCCATTCAAAAGCCCGGTAAGCCGGCGTCCGACTACAACTCGTATCGTCCAATCAGCTTGCTGTCGTGTCTACGCATGTTGCGAGCACACCGTGCCGACTGCGCTGACTGCGCCGACCGTGCCCCTCGGATCATCGCCCAAACGCTACCCAGCAAAAAGACTATAGTAAGATCGGTCACGTTGACAATGTCACGCTGACACCGTACGTAGAGATAGAGACAAAACAAAAATTTCCATTATCATTCCTCAATCAGATACGAGAAGGAAATTACTGATTGATTTTGCGGTAACTAAAAATTATATAATATTTGAAGCTGAATTTAACTTATTTGTATTTAGATTTAAGCTATTGATTATCAGCTCCATCCGTCGTCTGCTGACGAATTTACTCTGTTTGCGACAGATTAGAACTAGGAGACTAAATGTGAGTAAAAAAATGAATTCTGTTGGGCAAAACATTAATTGGACTAAATACACATTTCAGCTTCGAGCTACACTGCTTAAAAAAAGCGTTTGCTAAAGATCCTCCGAAAACTTATTTGTCGTCGCGAACAGAAACTCGAAGATTTATTTATGATGGCCTCTAATCCCCGTAAGTCGTTCGTTCGCCAGACCCGCTCGATGACGCGCGCGGCTCAAGAAGCAGCTAACCTCCAAATTGGAGACGCTCGAGATGATGCAGCGAAACCGTTCGAGCCGTCTGTCGTCGAACCGGAGCGAGGGGATGAGCAGGATTGCGCTGGATGTACCAGGCCGAACAACGCCGAGCTGTACATGGTGCGGTGTGAAAAGTGCGAGCTGTACTTCCACTTCTCGTGCGCGAACGTCACCACCGCAACCGTCAATCGGCCGCCGTTTGTGTGCCGTACTTGTGTGCCCTTTCGGCCAAGATCTGCCCGTTCATCTGGCTCCCATGTGAGCAGTACTCGTTCGGCACGAATTGCCCTAGAACTGCAGCAGATGGAGGAGCAGTTCCGGATCCAGGAAGCGCTCACGAAGGAACGACTCGCGCAGTTGGAGCGACAGTACCTGTACAGCTCGAAGAAGTACGCGCTTCTTCGGGAACAGGAAGAAGAAGATGGGGGACGTAGTGTCCGTAGCAGAGACAGCCGCGCTTCGACGAGCAGGGTTGAGAAGTGGATCAATGCTCAGGCTGAGACCGGGAACACCGGTCCAGGCGTCAACAAGGAGACGACCGAGTCTGACGATCACGTCCAGCCACTGAGTGAGGACAAGGCCGATAGTCTGCACGTGAAGTTCACGTCTACTCCGCTCGCTTCGCCAAATGCTTCGTTCAACGAATCGCCGTACGTTTCCCTCTCCATTTCCTCCCTATTGCCGGACAGTCTCGAGGAAAGCAGCGAAAAGTCGATCCCTGAGGGACCCAAGGACCCCGGGCAGACCGCGGCTGAAACTCCATCCAGCGAGGTTCCAGAACCACCTACCACCATGGAAAGCATCCTCAAGCTGCTGCAAATTTCACTGGGGAAGCCGCAGAACACCGGTGCTATCCCGAAGATCCTGAAAGTCACCTCGACCGCATTCGAGGAGTGGCGAAACAGCATGCAGCGGAAGGATCTCGACCCGATTCCGGAAGAGCAAAATGAAGAGGCGAAGAAAAACGAGCAAAACTTGCTTGTGCTCCTTCAGCAGCTCGAGGATCAGCGCGCCGAAGACCAGCAGTTGCAGCGCCAGCGGGAAGAGCAGCTCAAACGCAAGCTGCAGCAGCAAGAACGTGAGCAAGCGAAGCAGAAGCAAGAACTGCAGCGTCGACTTCAGCAGGTGGAAGCAGAGCAGAAGGAAGAAATGCAGCGTTTACTGCAGCAGCAACAACGCGAGCTGGCCGAGCAGAAGCGGGAACTGAAACAGCGTCTCAAGGAGCAGAAGCAACAGCAAGCCAAGCAGCAAGAAGAGCTTGACCGTTTGCGAGAGCTCGAGAGGCTGCAAAAGCTGGCAGAATCTCGGGACAAGAACACCTCGTCGGCGGCGGGCCGCAACGGCACGGTCGAAAACAACAAAAGCCGATCAACAGAAAGCATCCGATCAGGAACAACATCTGTACCAAGCGTTGACGATGTCCTGCCACCTCCATCTAACGAGCGATCTCGCGCCTCTGCAAACTTTGGCAGTTCTTCCGTAAGGAGCTCTCGATCTTCATCTTCAAGGTCGTCTACTTTGACAACACCGTCGGTCGTACCTTCCGTTGAATCATTCCCCTCTCTCGTGCCGCCGCTGCCGGCACCGCCTCCGTACCAAGGACCGACTTCGCAGCAGATTGCTGCACGTCAGGTGGTTAACAAGGAGCTCCCAGTTTTCACAGGGAATCCTGTTGACTGGCCGATCTTTATCAGCAGTTATCACCACTCTACGCTGACGTGCGGATACACCGACAACGAGAACCTGTTGCGACTGCAGCGTGCGATCCAGGGGAGGGCGAGAGAAGAAGTGAGCAGCCTGCTCCTCAATCCGTCGACGATACCGCAATTGCTAACCTCTCTGAAGCTGCTGTACGGACGACCGGAGCAGATCGTTCACACGATGATCGAGAAAGTACGCGCGACCCCCGCGCCGAGAGCGGACAAGCTGGAGTCTCTCGTCTCGTTCGGTCTGGTGGTCCACAATCTCTGTGGGCATTTGAAGGCTATTGGCATGGAGAAGCACCTATCGAACCCCATCTTGCTGCACGAGCTCGTTGCCAAGTTGCCTTCCAACGTAATGTTCAACTGGGCACTCTACCAGGAGCAACTGCCAGAAGTGGACCTCAACGTGTTCGGCGACTACATGTCGAAAATAGCGACCGCTACCAGCGGCGTGACATTGTTCGCTGCGAAGGCTGCCAAGGACGATTTCCGGCCCAAGAAGGAGAAGGCGGCGTACGTCAACACGCACTCGACTGCCGAGCAAGGTCGGCGCAAGGGTGACGACGAGATCAAGGAGAAGCCGACGGACCGTCCGTCTTCGAACATCAAGGTGTGCCCGATGTGCGACAACAGCGGCCATTTGGCGGCCAACTGCTCGAAGTTCAGCAAACTTTGTCTCGACGACCGTTGGAAGCTGGTCAAGGAGAAAAGACTTTGTCGTCGCTGTCTGGTTGCCCACTCGCGCTGGCCGTGCAAAAGCGATCCCTGCGGAGTCCAAGGTTGCCAGAAGAAGCATCATCCGCTGCTCCACTACGAACAAGCACCCACGGAAGCGAAGCGCAGCGAGCCCGCAACGAGCGGCGTAGTCGCACTGCACCGTCAACCGACGATATCAACGTTGTTCCGTATGTTGCCTGTCACGTTGTACGGAAAGAAAGGGAAAGTAAACACGTTCGCCTTTCTCGATGACGGCTCGTCGGTGACACTCCTGGAGCGGAAGTTGGCGGCAACCCTTGGCCTGGAAGGAAAGCAAGCATCTCTGTGCATCCACTGGACATCCGGCATCAAGAAGAACTTCTCGGAGACGCGGGAGGTTGAGCTGGAGATTTCTGGCGCTGATCGTCCGCAGCGGTTCGTCGCGTCGAACGTGTACACGGTGGACAAGCTCGGACTTCCGGAACAAACGATGGACGTCGCGGCCATGGCGGAAGAGTTCGCGTATCTGCAGGACCTGCCGCTATCGAGTTTGCAGTCTGCGGTTCCCGGAATACTCATCGGTCTGAACAACGTGCACCTGCTCGCAACACTGAAGCTGCGGGAAGGACGCAAAGGAGAACCGATCGCTACCAAAACGCGTCTCGGTTGGACGGTCTACGGGAGTATGCCGGCGGCTACAAAGTCTTTCGCCCATCGCCAGTTCCACATCTCTGAGGAACAAGCCGAAGTTGACCTGCACGAATACGTCAAGAGCTTCTTTGCGGTTGAAAGCCTCGGAGTCATGGCAGTACCGAGCGAGGAGAGCGTCGACGATCAGCGTGCCAACAAGATTCTGTCCGAAACTACCAAACGAGTCGAAGGTGGGCGGTTTGAAACTGGCCTTCTCTGGAAACAGGACTACGTGGAGTTTCCGGATAGCAGACCGATGGCGGAGAAGCGGATGAAGTGTTTGGAGCGACGCCTGGGACGAGATCCGGCACTGTACGATCAAGTTCGAAAGCAGATCGCGGACTTCCAGTCGAAAGGTTTTGCGCACAAGGCGACCGCTGCGGAACTGGACACTTTTGACCCTCGCCGGACCTGGTATTTGCCCCTCGGAGTAGTACTGAACCCAAAAAAGCCCGGCAAAGTGCGCGTGATCTGGGACGCGGCTGCCAAGGTCGACGGCGTGTCCCTGAATACCATGCTGTTGAAGGGGCCCGACCTGTTGACGCCGCTGCTGTCCGTGCTTTTCCAGTTCAGGGAGAGACAGGTCGCCATCTGCGCAGACATCGAAGCCATGTTTCACCAGGTGAAGATTCGGGAACCCGATCGCAGCGCGCAGCTGTTCCTGTGGAGGGATTCGCCGGACAAGCCGCTGGAAACCATGGTGACCGACGTCGCTATCTTTGGGGCGACGTGCTCCCCAGCCCACTCGCAGTACGTGAAAAATCTCAACGCTGACGAACACGAAGCAGATCACCCGAAGGCGGCAGCAGCGATTCGCAACAAGCACTACGTCGACGATTACCTCGACAGTGTCGATACCGCGGACGAAGCAGTTGCGATGGCGCTAGAGGTAGCCGAGGTTCACGCGAAAGCCGGATTCCACATCCGGAACTGGATCTCGAACGACAAAACCGTGCTGGCGCGGATCGGAGCGGTCAACCCTACGACGGTCAAGAACTTCGTGATCGAGAAGGAGAACGGATTCGAGCGTCTGCTGGGAATGGTGTGGCTGCCCGACGAAGACATGTTCTCGTTCGCACTGAGCCTGCGAGAGGACAACATGAAGCTGCTGACTGGAGAGGTGGTGCCGACGAAGACCCAGCTGCTGAGCATCGTGATGAGCATCTACGACCCGAACGGGTTAGTCGCCGTCTTCGTCATCCACGGAAAAATACTCGTGCAGGACGTGTGGCGATCCGGCGTCGGTTGGAAAGACAAAATCCCGGAGAAGCTCATCGGACGGTGGAAGCAGTGGATCGCGCTGCTGCGCAAAATCGAAACGGTGAGAGTTCCACGTTGCTATTTCAAGGATTACGAACCAGCCAGCCTGAAAACGTTGCAACTCCACGTGTTTGTCGACGCCAGCGAGCAAGCTTACTCCGCGATGGCATACTTTCGGCTGGAGGATCGCGGCCAAGTCCGGTGCTCACTGGTGGCAACCAAAACGAAGGTCGCACCTCTACAGCCGCTTCCCATCCCACGTCTCGAAGTTCAGTCGGGCGTAACTGGATCGCGCTTGCGGAAGACCATCGAGGACGGACACTCACTCCCTATTTCGAAGGTCGTTTTCTGGTCGGACTCCAAGACGGCACTGCAGTGGATCAGGTCAACCGACCTCCGCCGATTTCGCCCGTATGTGGCGTTCCGGGTCAACGAGATCCTGTCACTGTCCAAGGCCGCCGAGTGGAGATACTGTCCATCGCGCATGAACGTCGCCGACGAAGCTACGAAGTGGGGTAAAAAGGGACCAACTTTCGACCCCGACGCGCAAGTTTACGTCTGCCACAAGTTCATTTACGATCAGGAAGAAGACTGGCCCGAAGACTGTCTCGAGCGGGTTGAGGCGACGGAAGAACTCAGGCCAGCGTTCATGTTCAGCCACTTCGTGGTCAAGCCCATCATTCGACTGGAGCTGTTTTCGCGATGGGAACGCCTGCTGAGGATGGTCGCCTACGTTCATCGCTTTCTCGCGCGCAGACTGAAGCTGAAGCAGGAAACCTGTCCGGGCGCGCTGACACGTGAGGAGCTGCAGAAAGCCGAACGAAGCCTGTGGCGCTTGGCTCAATCCGACGCTTATCCGGATGAGGTCGCCACGCTGAACCAGAACCTGCTAGTGCCAGCCGAGAAACGGGAGTGTCTGGAGACGTCGAGCAGCATATTGAAGTTGTCCCCTCTGCTGGACGACAGCGGAGTGCTTCGAGCTGGAAGTCGCTTGGAGGCCGCCGAGTTCGCCACGTTCGACGCCAAGTTTCCCGTGATTCTCCCAAACAAACATCGCGTGACCTGGCTGCTCGTGGACTCCTACCACCGAAGGTTTCGCCATGCAAACAACGAGACGGTGGTCAACGAGATCCGGCAGAAGTTCAACATCCCAAAGCTGCGGGTCCTGATCCGGCAGGTGGCAAACAAGTGCTGTTTCTGCCGCATAAAAAAGGCCATCGCGGTGGCACCCATGATGGCACCCCTTCCACGTGTGAGGTTGTCCCCTTTCGTGCGCCCGTTCACGTTCACGGGCGTGGACTACTTCGGCCCGGTCCTGATCAAGGTTGGACGCAGTGCTGCGAAACGCTGGGTGGCGCTTTTCACCTGCTTGACGATCCGCGCAGTTCACCTGGAGCTCGTCGCGAACTTGTCAACGGACTCGTGCAAGAAGGCAATCCGCCGGTTCATCGCGCGACGTGGAGCGCCGCAGGAGATATACTCGGACAACGGTACGAATTTCCAAGGAGCCAGCGGAGAGCTGTCGAAGGAATTAGCCAAGGTCAACCACAACGAACTCAGCAGCACATTCACCGACACCCACACCCAGTGGCGATTCAACCCGCCGGCCGCGCCGCACATGGGTGGCTGCTGGGAACGAATGGTAAGATCCGTGAAGGCTGCACTGGGCGTAATCCCGGTGGAACGCAAGCTGGATGAGGAGTCGCTGGTCACCCTACTAGCGGAAGCGGAGCATATGGTCAACTCGCGCCCCCTGACTTTCGTGCCGCTGGAGAGCGCAGACAGCGAGTCCTTGACCCCCAACCATTTTCTCATGCTGAGTTCGAGCGGCGTTCAGCAGGCCGTCAAGGATCCGGTCGGCGAAGGCGCGGCCATCAAGAACAGCTGGAACAGTATTCAGCACACACTGGACGAGTTCTGGAGCCGCTGGGTGAAGGAATACCTGCCGACGATCGCGAGAAGGACTAAATGGTTCGAAGAGGTGAGACCAATCAAGGAGGGCGATCTCGTGCTTGTTGTGGACGAAGGACATCGGAACGGGTGGCTGCGAGGACGCGTTGCAAGGACATATCCTGGTAAGGATGGCAGAGTACGTCGGGCGGATGTACAGACATCGAAGGGTCTGTTGCGAGAGCGAGCAGCCGTCAGGTTGGCTCTGCTGGACGTTGGTGACGCTGAGGATTCTGGTGCAGATCATCATGCGACACGTGGGGGAGGATGTTGCGAGCACACCGTGCCGACTGCGCTGACCGCGCCGACCGTACCCCTCGGATCATCGCCCAAACGCTACCCAGCAAAAAGACTATAGTAAGATCGGTCACGTTGACAATGTCACGCTGACACCGTACGTAGAGATAGAGACAAAACAAAAATTTCCATTATCATTCCTCAATCAGATACGAGAAGGAAATTACTGATTGATTTTGCGGTAACTAAAAATTATATAATATTTGAAGCTGAATTTAACTTATTTGTATTTAGATTTAAGCTATTGATTATCAGCTCCATCCGTCGTCTGCTGACGAATTTACTCTGTTTGCGACAGATTAGAACTAGGAGACTAAATGTGAGTAAAAAAATGAATTCTGTTGGGCAAAACATTAATTGGACTAAATACACATTTCAGCTTCGAGCTACACTGCTTAAAAAAAGCGTTTGCTAAAGATCCTCCGAAAACTTATTACATTTGTCGTCGCGAACAACGCAAGTTGCTGGAGAAGATGATCCTTGACCGCCTCGCTGTCTGACACGCAGTATGGCTTCCGGAAAGGCAAGGGAACAAGCGACTGTCTAGCCTTGCTGGCCACAGGGATCGACATAGCCCGTGGTTTAAAACAGCAAATGGCTTCTGTCTTTCTAGACATCATGGGTGCATTCGATTCAGTCTCCATCGAGGTGTTGGGAATAAAGCTGCGACGGAGCGGTCTCAATCCGACGATGTGCAACTTCCTCATCAACCTGTTGTCAGAAAAACACATGCACTTTGTGCAAGGTGATAGGGTGGGTCATTTTTTTTTCGAAAGTGCTCGAATCCGGCTGAAATATGGTCCATCTTGTAGAGGGTACCCATAGGGACTCTCATACCAAATTTGAGCTCATTTGGTTGAAAACTGGCTTGTCGCTCGGGGGTTAAAGTTTACATGGAAATTACTATGGGAAATGTGGGATTTTACTTCAAACATTCCTTTGTGGACCACCGATCAGTGTGGTACTCCTGGATATTAGCTCCTGAAAAGTGCTTTAAAAGTGCAAAAAAATGCCTCACGGCAAGAAAAAGAGGCGGTCCTCACCAGCAGGATCGGCAGATTTGAAGAAGCTAAAGAATGCCGAAGCGCTACCTGCAAAGCCAGGCAGTTTGAGCAAGGACGCTCAAAATTCGTCTGGAAACCAGTTCGCTACCCTCCCTGTAGACGTGAGCGAGAAGGAAGAGTTTGAACGACGGGAAAGGTTCCATCCATTTTTGTGAAAACATCGTCATCGGATTCGGTGCGAAAGTGGCTGACCGGGTTTATCATACGATCGGGATTTCCTGAACAACACAAAGATTGAATACTACAGCCATGACGATCCAGGTAAACGCCGCATGAAACAGATCCTCCGAGGCCTGTACGACATGGATGTGAGTGTGCTGAAAGAAGAGCTCAAAACTCTTAAATTGAACGTGATCGAAGTCTTCAAGATGACGAGACACAACAAGGACATTAAGTATCGTGATCAACTGTACCTGGTTCATCTCAAGGATCGACAACGCCGTCTGAGCTGAAAGCAGTTCGGGCAATTTTCAACATCATCGTGACTTGGGAGCGTTATCGTCCAGTGCACCGTGACGTGACACAGTGTTCGAACTGCTTGCAGTTTGGACATGGTGGAAGAAACTGTTTTATCAAGAGTCGTTGTGCAACTTGCGGAGGTGAGCACAAAACTCAAGCTTGTGAAACAATCAACGAGAACATCAAAGCGAAATGCTTCAATTGCGGCGGCGACCATTCTACCAAGAATCGGAGCTGCCCAAAACGTGCTGAGTTTGTAAAAAATCGGCAGCAAGCGACGACGAGGCACCAACCAAATCGTCGCAAAACATCACCAGCATACACGGACGTGGATTTTCCTGCTTTGGCGTCGCCAGTAGCAGGATCTGTTCGAGTGGTTCCAAATCTGCAGCCATTGCCGTTGAATCAGCGACAAAAAGTTGCAGAGAATACAACACCTCCAGGCTTCAGTCAGCAACCGAGGGAAAACCAACCAGCATCAACGGATGAAGGCAGTAGTAACCTGTTTTCACCACAAGAACTTTTGAACATTTTCATCGAGATGACAACAACACTGCGTGGTTGCGAAACTCGCCAGGAACAAGTAAGAACGCTTGGAGCATTCATCTTAAAATACAGTTCGTAGTTGACTCGTTCTAGTGATTTTGAATATTTCAATAATTTATTTTTTTAGTTTAAAGTTAGGATTAGTTGTTAAATTGATTTTATTTTCTTTTTCTTTTTTACCCAAATGTATTCTATTCAATGCAATTGTAAAACAATTGTAAAACAATTTGAAGTAAATAAAATAAATGTGAACAGTTAATAATAAAACGAAAAATACAACATAGATGAATAGCATTAAGCCATACCACTTAGCATGTAAAAGAAATGGAATTATTATAAGAAAGTTCAATAAATACATATTTAATTTAAAAAAATACTTCAAATGCTCCTACAAGCTAAGCGACAAACTTAAGTCCACACTTACACTAGGTAGCCGTGTCGGGGGTGGTCCAAGGAACATTTATCTCTAAGGGTTCATGGTCATCCGTTCAACCCTGAGCTTGCGCAAAGCCGAAACATCCGGCGACGCCGGAATTCTTCAAAATCTCAGTTTTAACGGTCAACGCATGCTACAAACTATGACAAAAGCATGTTTGAATGAATGGAAAACGCGACGCCAAACGTCAACTCATTGTTTGGAAGCTAATGTGAGGGTTTGCGCTTTTCCAACAATGTGTTTTTTTCTTGAAAAATAAAATGGTTTTCAATAGGCAATTTGAAAATAAACATGGCCTCCGAACCCGAGTTCGTCGTTGAACGGGTCTTTGCAATGAGAACTCGGCGCTAAAAGGTCCAGTTTCAGATCAAGTGGAAGGGTTGCGAGCTTTCTGAAAACAACTGGGAACCGGAGGAAAATCTCAACTGCCAGGATCTTCTGGAGAAAATTGCAAGCGAGGAGGGAGAGAAGTGAAACTTTAATAAAATAACTTTAATTGGTCTAAACAATAAAAAATAAAAAAGCTATACTTTCTTAGTATTTTTTTTACAAATAGAAATATTATCCTGATAAACCGATGCTAACCGCTTCAATAAGGTCAATTAAACCATGTCCTGTCCATCCCGATGGCTCTTCCGGTGAACATCTCGCCGACGATGCCGCTGGACTTGCCAGACGAACCCTAAGCCGGCTATTCCGCTAGCCCTGTGCGTCGAGCAACCACTCCCCTCCACGAATTCCAACCGTAACACCTGTACATGTCCTGCCATCCCGATGACAACTCCGGTGAACTCCTCGTCGTCGATTCCGCTGGCCATGTGTGACAATTAACTGTTTCCGTCCACGATGTCCTACCACATAAAGGGATTTTTTTTATTTAATTGTGTTTCTTGCACACCTTAATTCGAATAATTCGCTATAGAAATAAGCATGAAAAAATATAATTAATTTATTATTTAATACAAAAAGTAAAAACTACAATTATGAACCTTTTTTGCTTCCAAACAGTGAGTTGACGTTTGGCGTCGCGTTTTCCATTCATTCAAACAATGCTTCTGTCATAGTTTGTAGCATGCGTTGACCGTTAAAACCAGTGTTGCGATTTTGAGCGCTCATCCGCTAATAAGCGAGCATTTTTCGCTCATTCGTGAGGAGGAGCGCGACGCGAGCTAGCTCACGTTTGCTCGTGCTCGTGTTTGCTCATTTATTTTATGAGCGAAAATGCTCATTGCTCGCGCTCGCGCTCATTTTTGCTCATTGAGCAAAATGAGCGGTATTTTTTAACCTGTAACTGTTCGAGGTTGTTGGCTAATCTTAATAATATTGGATGAAGTTATTTGTCATATTTTTTTGTTTTGAAACTTGTTTTGGAGTCAGAGTTAAGGGGTTAAGGTGTTACATTAAGATCTGTACACAGTAAAAAAAACCATAGAAATATTACATCTGGGAAGTACGTTTTTTATGTTAGAAGAATGCGTAATTTTACTTCTGAAAATGTGTAATTTTGCCACTTTTCTGGTGTAATGCAACTTTTTCAGTCTAAATCGAGGTAAAATTATAACATTCAAGAGGTAATATTATCCGCGCACCACCAAACCGAAGTGCGCAACAATTCTGTTGCGCGAAAAAATCTGTTGCGCCGAACAAAAATGTAGTAGTTTGTCGTTAGCGTGTATTTACATCAGCCTGTGGCGCAACAGCTTTGACAGGTTGCACTAGTATTTTGATTTTTGTCTGCTTTCACAATATTCAACCTTACAAAATTACAACTTCCAAATTTACACTTTTTTACTGTGTAGAAATAATTCGATTAATAAAAAAAAAGTTGATAATAGAGTGACACGTGAAAGTAAACTATTTAATAAAGCTGAAAAGTATCTTTTAATGAATACAAATATGTTTTCTTGGTAATACGTTTAGTCATGTTTTAATTCCTGGGCACCTCATCTTGTTTAATCAATTATTTGTAAATAATTTTGCATAATAAATGTCAAATCTGTGTCTTAGATAATTTTCACATCAATTATCTTATTTATATGCTGGAGTCGATCCAAATAAATAAATGAGAAATGAGCGTGCTCACAAGTAAAAACATGTTTTAATATAAAAAAAATCGATTGCCATCCTATTTACAGCTTATTTAAGACCTAAAAATTCCGTTCCTTGACAGTTTACTCTAAATTTGAAAGTTAAATAAGCTAAAAAGAGTGTCTGGGATTCTCAGCAAATTAAGACACTTTACTTGCGTGTCAGCCATTTTTCATTTAACGGGAAATCAATCAAAACTAGTTTCCTAAATTATCAAACTCTGAAAAAAATATATAGGCTGACAACATTAAAGTTTCATAAATTTACCATTACCACATTGATCACACAAAAACTGGGGTAGAAAAGTATCCCCCGCAATCCACCGCGATCAATTTTTGACAGTTCGACGCCAACGAATAATTTGATGAATTTACCGCGGTTAACCAAAATTAAATTACCAATGCAACTTTGATGAGTTCATGTCCCTTTTTCGCGATGAAATTATCTTCAAAAGTGGCAATCCAATTGGCCTGTGCCAGATTCATAAACAATACTAAAAATCTACCTGATTTGCTGATGAGCGCTCATTGAGCGCGAGCGCATGCGTTGAGCTTGAGCGAGCACGAGCTACCTGTTAAGTCCTCATGCTCATGAATGAGCGAGCACGGATTCTGGCTCGCTCGCTCATTCGCAACCCTGGTTAAAACTGAGATTTTGAAGAATTCCGGCGTCGCCGGATGTTTCGGCTTTGCACAATTTCAGGGTTGAACGGATGACCATTAGGGTGCCCAGAATATGGGACTTTTTCTCAAAACCTCGCTCCACAAGCTGAATATTGTTCCTTGACCTATTTTAGGACTCTGAGCCAAATATGAGCAAAATCGGTCAACATTTACCCATTGATACTCGGAGGTGAAGTTTGTATGGGAAAATTCGAAAAAATGTATGGAAACCCCAATTTTCTTACGGTTTGGTCTGCAGGGTGCTCTACTTCCATCCAAATATTCCCAAAAGTGAGATTTTCATTGGAAATTTAATGATCTACAACTTTGTAGAACATACCAAAGCTGTGAAACTCGCCCCTGAAAAGTTATTAGCGAATTAAAAAAGTAATTTTTGTATGAAAAACATATTTTTCACCAACTTTAGGCTCAGGTATCAATGGGTTAATCTCAACCAATTTCGCTCAAAATTTACACAGATGCTTAAAATTACCCAAAAAACCGTTTTTTGCTTGTGGAGCAGGGGGTCATTTTTTCTGGGCACCCTAATGACCATGAACCCTTAGAGAAAAATGTTCCTTGGATCACCCCCGACACGGCTACCTAGTGTAAGTGTGGACTAAAGTTTGTCGCTTAGCTTGTAGGAGCGTTTGAAGTAAAATCACACATTTCTCATAGTAGTTTCCATGTAAACTTTAACCCCCGAGCGACAAGCCAGTTTTCAACCAAATGAGCTCAAATTTGGTACAAGAGTCCCTATGGGTACCCTCTACAAGATGGACCTTATTTTAGCCGGATCCGAGCACATTCGAAAAAATTGACCCACCCTAATGGGTACCATCTTTGATCAAAAGAGAACATGGGGGAAGCACATCAACTACCTGAAGCAAAAGTGCCTGCAAAGAACTAATTTTCTGCGCAGCGTCTCTGGCAACCGGTGGGATGCTCATCCTTCTGACCTGCTTCGACTGTACAAGACAACGATACTCTCGGTGCTGGAATATCGACGTCGTCGTGCTATCATGTCGCACCCGTCATTTTGACGTTCCGAGAAAAACGCGTTTTAATGTTTGACCTAGAATATACAAAAACGAAAGCACGCAATGTAAACAATAACAAACACGTTTTGTTTGGCTGACCATTCTGTGCATTGTCCCGATGTTTGGTTGAAGTTGGTTGCTGGAGTCCCGAGTTATAATTAAAAATGTTTACGGTAGTCTAACTTGTACGTGCGTCAAACGCATTCTGACCTGAAATCCCTTTGCCCTTTGTCGCACTTACATCAATTTTCAGGGAGTGACAAGATAGCACGACAGGATTGAAACTTTTTTTTTTCTTTTGTATATGTAGAGTGACAAAAATTTTCGGAGCTTTTTTGGTTTTCATTGAATATCTCAGGATTGATATCAAATTTTGGGTATCTGTGAAGGTCAAAAGATGAGGCATTGTGAGCTGCACAAAATGGCGTTCTTAACTCAATTTGGCCCAAAATGCACGTACGACAAGTTAGCACGACGGCGACGATATGGCAGTTTCTGCTTCCAATCAGCTGCGAAATCACGCTTGTTGGTTCTCCAGCGGATACAGTACCGATGCCTTCGCATTGTCTTGGGATGCATGTACTCAACTCACACCATGACCCTCGAGGTCTTGGCGGGAGTGTTGCCTCAGCGAACTCGTTACTACGAACTGTCTTACCGGTTCCTGACCCGGTGTGATTACAGGAATAAACTAGTAATTGACAACTTTGAAACGTTGCTGAAACTTCACGTTGAGTCTTGGCGCATGCTTCTTTATTATGACTTTATGTCATCGTGGGATTGGAGCCCGAGCACAACGGTACAGCGCACGCCTCCATTAACCAGCAGCACCCTGATTGGCTTCGACACTTCCATGAAAACCGATACTCGCGGTATCCCAATCCTTCTTCTGCGGGGAGTTGTACCGTCGATCTTCGCATCAAAGTACAACCATGTTCCTCCAAACAACAGATTCTTCACCGACGGATCCAAGCTCGACGTATGTACGGGCTTCGGTGTTTATCAAGAATCTTATCAGCTTATCCAGGTTTTTAAACGAAAATGGCGTTCGAAAGGTGAACGCCCGAAATGTCAAAATCACGCAGTGGTACCAACATTACGAAAAAAGTGTGCCATGGCATGACAGCCACATTTTTTTTTCTAATGTTGGTGCTACTGCGCGATTTTGACATTTCGGACGTTCACCATTTGAACGCCATCTTCGCTTAAAAACCTCGATAACTTTCGGGTCTACTAGGGTGACCCTCTTAGTTAATAAATGCTACAAGGCAAGGGGATCGAGACATAAAACTCAATGGGGTGAGTGGGTGGTCCAAATAACTCCCTTTTGAACCTCAGGGTCGGCATAAATTATGCTCACGAGGCAGGAAAACACTGGTGTTCGTCTTGAGATAAACTCCTCGGTTTTCTCGTCAAATGGTCACTTTTATTGTCACGGCTTCCTCCTAAACCTGACCTTCTCCCTCCTGTCCTAACCCACTTCCTTATTGTCTATCTCCTACCTTGACACTTTCTCTTCTTTGTCCGTGGGCGGACCTGCTGCTCGGGGCCCCTCAGCTACTGCTGCCGCTGCTGCTGGATCGGGTGCGGGACATTTCGCCGAATGTCATTTCGCCGACGGTCATTTCGCCGAAGGTCATTTCGCCGAATGTCGTTTCGCCGCATGGGACGTTTCGCCGAATTGGACGTTTCGCCGAATTGACAAATAATCGTAAAATAAATGTATAAAATGGACACAAATTGTATTCAAATATTTTGAAAACGTATAATGTCCCCAAAAAGGTGATTTTACAATCTTTAAAAAAAATAATGTTTGTTTCTTAGTATCTTATTTTTATAAGTTTATGCATTATAACATGCATAAACAATCGCTTAAACAATAATCTAGTTGAAAAAAAAATGTGCGAGTTTTTGCATTCTTTCAAATATAAGCAGTTATATATTTACAGCAAACAATTTTAAATCATTTCTGTGAGTTTTTGCATTCTTGTTTTAATATATCATTTGAATTATTTCTTTGAGTTTTTGCGTTCTGTTAACCATGAGCAGTTCTTTTAATTTTCTGCTTACAATTTTGATAAATTTCTGTTAGTTTTTGCATTCTTTGTTTTTTAAGCATATTATTTGTATATTTTTTGTAAGTTTTTGTATTCTTTCTAACATGAGAAGTTCTTTTGATTTTCAGCATAACATAAAAAAAATCCGGTAGTTTTTGCATTCTTTGTTTACTGAGCATATTTTTTAAATTATTTCTGAGAGTTTTTGCATTCTTTCAAACATGAACAGTTTTTTTTATTTTCTGCTTATAGTTTTGATTATTTCTGTTTGTTTTTGCATTCTTTGTTTTTTAAGCAAATTATTTGTATGATTTTTGGGAGTTTTTGCATTCTTTCAAACATGAATAGTTCTTTTCATATTTAGCATAACATTTTGGAAATTTGTTGTTAGTTTTTGCATTCTTTGTATTTAAGCATATATTTTTAAATTATTTCTGTGAGTTTTTGCATTCTTTCAAACATTAGCAGTTCTTTTAATTGGCTGCTTATTATTTATATTATTTCTGTTTGTTTTTGCATTCTTTGTTTTTCAAGCAATTTATTTGTATAATTTTTGAGAGTTTTTGCATTCTTTCAATTATGAGCAGTTCTTTTGGTTTTCAGCAAACCATTTTGCAAAATTGCTGCTAGTTTTTGCATTCTATATTTTTGGCATACTTTTCAAATATTTCGATGAGTTTATGCATTATTAGTTTTTTAAGCATATTATTTCTATAATTTTTGTTAGGTTTTGCAATCTTTCAAACATGAGCAGTTTTTTTTATTTTTAGCATAGCATTTAGAAAAATTCCTGATAGTTTTTTTTGCATTCTTCATTTTTTAAGCAAATTATTTGTATTATTTCTGTGAGTTTTTGCATTCTTTGAAACATGAGACGTTCTTTACTTTTTAAATTATTATATTATTATCTTGCCACTCCTTCTCAAGTTTGCATGAGTGAATTACAAGATGGCACTGCAGCGAACAATTAGCATAAATTATACAAAAAAGTTAATTTTTATTCAATTCGGCGAAACGTCCATTCGGCGAAATGACTTTCGGCGAAACGACATTCGGCGAAATGACCGTCGGCTAAACGACATTCGGCGAAACGTACCAGATCCGCTGGATCTGCTGACGCGATCGCTGTCTCCGACCTCGGCCTGCTCGCGCTGCTCGCTGGCCTGGGGTGGCTTGTCGAGACCGTCGGCGTTCCGACGCACGGGTTGATGCTGCTGCAGCCTTCGCTTGACCCTCGTTTGCCTGCCCTCTGCGCGTCCTCGAGTGTGTTGACGGACTCGAGCTTCAGCTGTCCCCGAAGGTACCGCTGGTCTTGCCCGGTTTCCGGCGCAGGGGTTGTTGATGTAAGGCAGGTCTTCGGGTGTGGCTCGTGGTTCCCGGATGGAGGACTCACACGACTCAGCTTTGAGCGGCTGATCGCTGGTCGACACCGATTGTGCACGGTGGACGGGTTGGGGATACCACTGGCGAGCCACGGGTTGTTCCGGGAGATCCGAGTCGCGGATTCCGGCTTTTGTAGCTAAAACTACGGGGTCCTGTGATGAGATGGGGGAACAAGATGGCGGTTACACTGGGCGTTGGTTTCGGGGCACGGATCAGGGTTGTTGACGGGTTCGCGGGTTTACCTGGATGTCCTGGGGTGTCTTGCACGGTCCTTCCGTGTCCTCCGTGAAGTCCTTCTCCTTGGTGAGTCGCGGCACTTCACTTTATCACGCCGCGGAGCTTTAAGCGTAGCTCGGACGGCTTTCTTCGCGATCTGTACGACGCGTACACTTTCCGATACACCGGGCAAATGGCCGATCTACGGCAGGACATGGAACCGCGAACCTCTGATCCGGCGAAGTCCCATATTTCGCCCCATCATCATCATCATCCTTTTTGCCACGGCTACCAATCCTTGTGATCCTCTTCGGCCCTCTGGTGGTGGCTAGCGGCGTTACTCCTTCTCATTGGCGATCTCATACGAGGTGGTCGCGCTCGCTCTCCGTGGGTGACACAAACCGAATCGTCTCACTCTCAACGAACACACTCGCTAACCTGCCCCTGTGTCACTGGAATTCACTCACTACACACCCACTGGTTACAAGCTGTTCTTTAAGCTGAAGGACCCGAGTTCGGTTTTCGTCGCAGAGTTAGCCGCGGTTTGCTGCGCACTGCGAATCATCGAGACCATGCCACCTGACCACTACTTCATCTTCACCGATAGCTTTAGCTCTATTGAGGCTATCCGGTCTCTGAAGCCGACCAGGGAGTCTGCGTTTTTTCCTCACGAAAATACGCAAGACTTTAAACAACCTGGCGGCTCAGTCCTTCAGCATCACAGTGGTATGGGTCCGCGCTCATTGCTCGATTCCGGGTAATGAGAAAGCGGACTTGCTCGCCAAGAAGGGTGCTGAGAGTGGAGACATGTTTGAAAGGCCAATTAGCCTACAAGAATGCTACGGTTTTCCGAGGCAGCGTGCGCTTCTGGATTGGCAAAAACAATGGGACGACGACACTGCTCTCAAGAGTAAACAACATTGAATAGCACGTGGTTGGTCGTATTCTCATTCTCATCAAAAGTTGTATGCCTCCTTTCGTCGAGAAAATTGATGTGTAAATCTAAAATAGTTTTGAAATGGCGAAAGTAATTATTTTGAGTATCGTTTCAGATATTTTTTAGTAAATTTCAGAGCAAAAATTCAAATGTATTCAAAAAATTAGCATCATCAAAATCAAGATGGTGAGAATCAGAATGCGGCTCGTGCAAAGGCTGTGGTGCACTGAAGTCTACATTCAGGCTTATTCTTGCAAGTGGCAATAGATGGCGTTAGTGTATCACACGACATCGTGTGTAAAAACGATTATTTTTCCTGTGCGTGTACCATAAGCAATTTTAATAAGGTATCACCATGAGGTGAATATTAAATCGCCTTCTTACAAAAGGATGAAGTTAATCAAATTGCAAATATTTTTTGAAGTTTATGTCCCTCGGCTCTGACCAAAGTCGAGGGGGGGCAAAACAATAAAAAAATATAAATTTTGAAATTACAAGCCTAGGTTCACAATTTGGATGAAAAAAGTGTTTTAAAATGCATTTTACAGGCGTACTTTCCAATCATCAGTTTTGAAAATATCGAGGAATTGACGGATTTTTTTTTTCGCAAGCAAAAACCTTTTCGTGGGACTGTACATTGGTATTTCATGAAAATTTAAAATGTTTTCAAAGGAGTTCAAACATGCTAAATATGACTATAAACACGGGAAAATGCATTTTAACTGGTTTTCAGTTGATTAAACTTCAATTTTCATTAAAATTTTGAAGTATTTCGAATTTTTTTTTGCCCCCTGATTATTCAGGCCATCTTTGAAGGGGGGGGGGCGACATAAACATTGAAAAGTATTTGCAACGGCCTAATTTTTCAGTAACATAATGTTGCTACTCAGTAAGAATTTTGGCTATAGCCTCGAGTCGTTTTTGGCACGATCTCGACTGTAACTTTTTTTTAAATTTCATCGGTAAAATATAGATTGCAAAATGATTGTATATATACAGAAAAAAAAAAAATCCGATGGTAAAATCGCATCCAAAAGCATGCACATCACCTTCGTCAAAATAAATACCTAATATTACACACTGCATGTACATTTTTTGCAAACACAAAAAAAAAATTGCAACCGACTGGATTCAAACCCAGCACCAACAGTAAGGACTGGCGCCTTAGCCCATTCGGCCATCAGACCGATGAAAAACTGTTAGGATAAACGCATATATGAGCTTGACATTTCGGTCAAGTAGGTTTCCCATACTGATGGGCTACTATTTCAGGGTGTAAAATCACATAAAATTGCATAAAATAATGCAATATTTATTTTACACCCAGGCCTTTTACACGCAGTTGGATTACAACTTTTTTAGCTGTGTGGTTAAAGCAGCTAAAAATAAATGAATTGTTGAACAACAACAACATTTCGAGTTAGCCTAACAATTTAGCAACCATCGTGTCGAAGGTGATTTGTTTTATAAACTCCATCACTCGTTTCAGTCGGGAAATAACTTATGGTAATTGTTCAATCTATAAAACATAAAAGTTTATAAATTATTCCAGTTTTCGAAAACTGAGGCTCTAACGGAAACTAAGTTGTAGCACAGCTACTTCGTAAGCTTCGTCCCTCAGCACGTGGTGAGTAGATAACTGTCAAAATTGCCAATTTTATTTTTCGGTCTGATGCAGTTGTTGAATTCAACGTTGAAGCAAAGAAGGAAACAAGGTTTTTTTCCAAATCTTTTAAAATAATAATGACTGAAGATGTCATTTTAAAATAATGTAATCGGAATAAAAACTGTAGCTTAGTTTCAATAAAGTAAAAAAATACAAAACCTTTTTATTTGCATATTTTTCTTTCCTATTCATAGGGATTAATTTCAAATAATAAATTAAACCTGTTAACCCTCTAACGCCCATGGTAGCAGAACATAAATGAAATAACTTGAAGAAAAATGTATTTTTCAACCTGATTTAACTGCTGCACAGCTTTGCATATAATGTTATCTGTCAGCCAGTGAAGATTCATCCATGTTGGTCAATTCTATGTCAAATTAAGCGTGTCAAGTTGAAAAAGTACTTATTTGAATGACTATGTAAACCATCTTTTGTCACTAGAAAGGTCTGTGTCGCAAAGCACAATTAAAATAGCCGTAGTAAAACCAAGGTGATCAAGATTTTTGGGTGAAGCTCGAAGTCAAGGACGCTTGCTACATCAACCAAGCGAGTGGATGTGGCATTCGAAATGATTACGTGAGTGAAACTACTCTCACAGAATTATGACATCTCTCGTGATTCATAGACGTTTCAAAACGTCGTTTGGAATAGTGCTGTAGTCAAGATGAGTTTACTTACTTTTTATTGCCCAATTTTTTCCAGTTTGTAATCCTTTCAAGTATTGTTCCGTATCCTCGGAGCATATTTTTGATAACCGTTTGTTGATATGATTCCACCTAGCGCCAACATTACGTATATCAAACACATCAAACACGTTTTCTAAGTTGGTAAGATTTTTGAATTCAGATTCATTGTTCACTTCCTCATTGGTTGTGTTGATTAACTGCCCTGCAACCAATTTGGCACAAATTCCACTCAATACAATTACGAATACTTTAAACATTTTCATTTTTCCTCCTGCAATCAGCTTAAATCTAAATATGGAGCAACACTTTTCAAGCCAATTTCACTTTTGCTCCAATAAGATTGTTCATCACTGTTATCACCACAGTCACAAATGTTGCAGCATGTTATCCAACAGCACAAGACATGAAAACTTTAGTTTACTCCGAATTATTTGCGCGCACCCTTCCGAACAAAACCCGTTGGCAGTTGAAGCCGGATGACTTAACATAGAGACGAACGAAAGTGAACTGAACGAGTGTCGAGGCGGCGATCCACACCATTCTCAGCATTTCACGTGTTTGCTTACCTTATTACAGCATACACAACGGTTTCATAAAAAAACGCTGACGAAAAAGCTTAACCGGGCTGAGAGTTACATTGTGGGTTTGTGTTGTATGAAAGTATAAGTTAAATTATTTTCAAATTTTACACTGAAACTTTCATTTCCCTTATTTGTAGTTTGTTTGACGTGTATGGTCACTTGAGTAATATTATACAATATATTGTAGACTAGTGCGTACGACTACAGTGACATCCATCAGCTGGGTTTCCAGCTATTTATTATATATGGTATATGGTATGATTTCACGGTTGTTCACTATTGGGTATATAATGTTTCTTAAGCTATTGCCATTGCTCAGAGAGTGATGTCACAGCTTGTGGAGAGAAGAAAAACTGAAACCTTTACCAGTTGGTAGTTATTGGCAAAACTTTAAATAAGTAACAATAAAAATTAAACTCTTCAACGCCGTGGAAAGTCGTGACTGGTTTTGGCCTATCGGTTAATATAACACTTAAATATTGTTCTCTAATTTCGGATTGGGATGTATTTATAATTACCCAAAATCTTTTCAAAATTTATTTAAAAAATATGTTGGATTTTGAAAAAATCTATCTTTATCCAAGTAAATGATTCTTCAATAAACTACTTGGTGTTTTGGGTGGAGAGGAGGATGATAAAGAACTTAAAAAGCTATCTGTAGAAACAACGTTGAGCGTGGGGGAAATGGGGGGGGGGGGGGGGATGATTTATAAATTTCCAATCTGAAGGCCAAGTGGTTTATGTACCGTCAGTGGGGGTGACTATGGGTCAAAAAACGTATTTTCTTAATAACAAACACAATTTAAATAACATCGAAAATCTTTCAACGTAGATTTGTTCTTAGATAGTTTACTAACATTTTAGCAAAATATGGTGGATTTTGATGAACACTACCATAAATGCCAATAGTTTGAAAATTTACCCAATCTCACCCCTTAGAGGGGGTCACATTGGGCCAAATGAAACTAAAATGATGCTCAAATACAACGATATGGTAAAAACAAGTAATCCAACAGTGTTTCTTGTTCGAGGGAATCGTATTGACATGCTACAATGTTTGAAGTGGAGATTTTCAAACATTTGGGTAGTTTTCGAGCAATTCCAACAAAAATATTAGAAAAATGATATTTTGAGAAATCATTTTTGGCCAAAAACGTACCTCAACTTTAGACAGCTGCCAAAATAACAGGATTTGTTCTAGGAACGAGATTTTTTCAGCGAAGTCATCTTAAGATGTCCCCTACGCAACCCTTTTCACAGAATCCGTAATATTATCACTTTGACTCGATCTCACCCCCCAGACCCAATGTCACCCCCACTGACGGTACCTGAATTTAACTGATATTTTCACAAAAAAGTTATCAGATCATTCATAAAACATAACTCTTGAATTTCGTTGGGTTCAGCTCGTGAAGTCATTATTTTGTAAAAATTATGTACTCATGGAGAGAATCAAAGTTTGTTTACATCCGTAAGAAAAAAGTGTTTCGAATTAGTGGATTTCAAGGGTCAACGTTTTTCTTCAAAAACTTGATATAAAAGTTAAAATTTTCAGTTTTTCGAAACAGCATTCGAAAGATCGCAAGAAAAGCTTTCAAATGAAGGTAAAAGCGAATCATTAAGTTCAATTATCGATTTGCTATGATTTTTTGAACATTGGCCGATCTGTAAACTGTTCCGAATATGAGGGATGACTGTACACACGGGGTTGGGCACATGGTTGATCCGTAGCGCATTGGATTAACTTCCGTAAATATTTGGTAAATATCGTAAATATTATTTACCTGCACGATGTTTGGAACGAAATTTTGTTCAGTGTGGATAATGACAGTTCAGAACTGTCACTTGTTTGTTTCCTTCGTTTTCAAACTGTCACCGCTCCAATAAATTTATTTTTCCAGCTTAACCTGGCCATGGTCTTCGTTTCGTACATACACTTATGGTACTCGGGTCTATATGACCCAGAAATGTTTTTGGCTGCCAAAATTCGGAATCTTGACCGATTTTGGATGTCATGGCCGCAAATGAAACGTTAGAATGTCTACTTTGCGATTCCGACTGGCAGAACCGGTTTTGGGCACTGTGGCCTCCGGGAACCTGCTACAACCGAACACTACATACTACCCCTGACTGTTTGGGATCGTTCCGGCCGACTGTGGCCAATCCGGAACCGGTTCCAGGGTACCGCCAAAACGGTTCCAATAATGGTACTGCTAGAAACCCGTCTTGTTGCATATCAAACTTCATGAAATTGAAAATTATGACCATCTGAGGTCATGCCGATATCCTCTGACTCAACCTGGTCATGCTGGAACCGGTTACCGGTGGCCAGTGGGGGACACTTCCGGAGTATGCAGGAAAGCATATCATGCGACATATCAAACGTCATGAAATTGAAAATTATGACCATCTGAGGTCTTGCCGATATCCTCTGACTCACCCTGGTCACGCCGGAACCGCCCAAGTAACCATCCAGCATTAATATAAATCATAAATTAGCTGTTCATCAGCATTCACCAGCTAGTTAGTCATAAAACAGCTAAGATCAAAACAAATCAGCTCTTAAACAATTGCTTTAGGCTTTGCTGAAATGCAGCTGAATTAATGCTGCTCCTAGCAACACTGCTGGATTTTTTTTCCCATTAACTGGCAACACAGAAGAGGTGTGAAAGAGAGAGAATGAAGCAAACGAAAATAAACACATTTCTTACTCGCTCATCCCTTCAACTAGAACAACCATCACAAACCTGCGGAGAAAATTTCCGCTGTCAGTTGGTGGCTGAGATTCACCGTGATTTCATGCTTTAGCAGGTGCAGTCGATTTTTTCAGTCCTTATCGAAATTTTTCGTAAGAGCTGAATAAACAAAATGAGGACTAATGTTGCGATTATTATGAAAGAGAATCGCTTCTTTTAAAAAATGTAGGTTGGCCTAAAGGTTGATATTTTTCGGGCCTCTTCGGTGCCTAAAGAATCTTCAGAATTCGCCGTGGGTACTGGGGTACTGATGATAATGGAGGATCCTGCCCCAGCAGAGTCTGACGGAGCATATACCACAGAGTTATTTTAGGTATCATGTAAAGTACAAGCATTGGTAGGTTTAAAAACAGCTGCGGTAAGCCAACTCCAAATTGGGCGAATGGATAAAGGCGCTGAAAATTCAACACATCGGCGGCAAGCTCAAGCATCAAGGCATCCCATCTCCAACATCTACCTTTCACGCCAAAAATCGGCTCTTCCCCACACGCGGACAGCTGAGTCGGTAACGTGGTAGTAAACAAACCAAAAATAGATCAGAGAAGATGGGGAGGGGAAATAGAGAGAGCCGAGAGAGCCACATTTTTGCTACTCTCAATTTTTTTTGACGTTTTGTGCAGGGTTGGATCAACAACAGTAGAGGCTAGCTGGAAATCAGAAATATAAAGTCCAAAACCGATCGCAAATCAGCTGTAAAAGCGCTTTTAGTGCAGATGTCTAAACTTGTTAGCAATAATCCGCAGCTGGTAAAGCGCTTGTAGTGCTGAACACTGACTTGTTTTAGTGCTGTTTGGTTACTTGGGCGGTTACCGGTGGCCAGTGGGGGACACTTCCGGAGTATGCAGGCAAGCATATCATGCGACATATCAAACTTCATGAAATTGAAAATTATGACCATCTGAGGTCATGCCGATATCCTCTGACCCAACCTGGTCACTCCGGAACCGATTACCGGTGGCCACTGGGGGACAATTCCGGAGTATGCAAGGAAGCATATCATGCGACATATCAAACGTCATGAAATAGAAAATTATGACCATCTAAGGTCATGCCAATATCCTATGACCCAACCTGGTCACGCCGGAATCGGTCACCGGAGGCCACTGGGGGACACTGCAGAAGTATGCAAAGAACCCTACCAAAAAACGTAAACAACACTGACGAGCAAGATGTGTTGTGAGTAGCGCGGAGTAAACAAACTTCAATTGTGATGTAATTCAAACTTACCGTTCCCGAAATCCCACCCGCGAAAACCGAAGTACCCGTACGAAACCCGTGGAATTCGTCGTCATCTGGACCAAATAAAACAAATCGAAATTTGCCCCGCTGAGCTGGATCCACCACCGCCATCGCAAACAAGCCGCACCGCTGAACGCCGTCACGCACACTTTTGCTGTTTTTGTAGTGCATACTACTGCACGATGGCCACGAACACAACTACTGTCGACGACAAAAACAACAAGCAATTCCTGCAGTCGTCGTACGTCCAGGGCTGTCAATCGTCAATCGATGGAAGAATTGGGGATAATTCGATGACGTTGGATATTGCTGTGAGGATGCTGATGATGCAGTTCACCGAGATGAAGTTGATGCTTGAGACTTTTCGCACCGACTTCAACCGTAAAATCGACACAATCAAATCGGAGCTTCAAGGCAAGGTGAGCGTTCTTCAAAGCGACATCACGACACTGAAAGCAGAATACGAAGGCAAGTTTGTCAACCAGGATGCTACGTTGGGCCAAATAAACCATCGTGTTGATCACCTCTACCTGAACATCGGTGCCTTGGAGAATCAGAAGGAGTTGATCATCTCAGGTGTGCCATTCGTGAGTGACGAAGACCCGGACGCACTTTTTGCGATGATCTGTCGACAGCTGGAATGCAGCGAAGGTGAAGAACTGCTGACGAGTACCAGACGAATTTACGCGAACGGATTGAAGAACGGGGACGTTAGCCCTCTACTCGTGGAATTCGCTCTAAAAACTACACGCGACCGGTTCTACAGTACATACCTGCGTAGGCGGGACCTTAAGCTGCGACATCTCGGCATGTCGTCGGATCGACGTGTGTTTATCAACGAGAACCTGAACGCTGGCGCTCGTGAGGTGAAAAAGGCGGCCCTCCTGCTGAAAAAAGTGGGTAAGCTGACATCCGTTTTCACCAAGGGAGGAATAGTCCACGTAAAGCGCAGGGTTGGTGACCCACCGATCGCTGTTCAGTCTGTGAAAGATCTGGATGACGTGTAGCCGTAGTCAAACCGTCACTTTTGAAGTTATGTTGAAGTTATGTTTATGTTTTATTGTGAAACTTGTAAAATTGTCTTTTTGAAATTAGACGTTAAGAAGCCCTTTGAAGCTGCTTCTCTAAAACACCCCCCCCCCCTTACACACACACATAATGCCTGTCCCACACAACCACACTAACACGAACATCCCAGGAGCCGTGCTAAATGCTGCTCTTCTCCCTGGTAAGCTCAACATCTGCCACGGGAATGCCCAAAGTCTGTGCGCGAGGAAAAACTCTAAGTTGGAAGAAGTTCGAGCTGCCCTGTCGAGCCACAAAGTTGACATCGCGTGCTTTACTGAGTCTTGGTTGACTGCCTCAAGGAATAACCGCAGCATCGGCGTCCAAGGATACTCCGTCGTGCGTAACGATAGGGTGTACAAGCGAGGCGGTGGTATCGCTGTTTACTACAGGGATAGTATGTCGTGCACTAAGATCTTCAACACCGAACTAACCCCCGAGTCCGCCGATAAAACCGAGTGTCTAGCCTTAGAATTTCGTCTGAACGGATTCAAAGTTCTGCTGGTAGTCGTCTACAACCCTCCTGACAATAACTGTGCACCTTTTCTCGAGGAAAAGCTGACTAGTCTCACTTTGCGCTACGAGTCCGTCTTTCTGGTTGGCGATTTTAACACGGACTTGCTTCAAGCGAGCAATAAGCGTACGCAGCTCCTCTCAGCATTCGAAAGTTTTTCACTCGTTCCTTACGGCTGCGAGCCGACGTATTACCACGATACTGGATGCTCCCAACTGGATCTGTTAGTGACCAACGACAGTGACAAAATCCTACGTTTCGGTCAAGTCGACTTTCCGGGATTGTCGCAGCATGACCTGATCTACGTATCTCTGGACTTTGACGCTACGCAACCTGTCACGGTGAACACCTATCGTGACTACGTGCATTTTGATGCTGATGCCCTGAAGTTCGCAACGGTCAGTATTCCATGGAGAAACTTCTACGCAATCTTGGACCCCAACCACTCCTTGGAGTTCTTCACGGAGCGACTCAAAATCGTGCACGACACCTGTTTTCCGCTTCGGACGAGCTCTCGGCGCAATGCACCGAATAGATGGTTTACAGCTGATGTTCAACGAGCAATTCTAGAACGAGACCTGGCGTACAAGGATTGGCGAACTGCTGCGTCGGACGTAAAGGACCTGAAGCGACGTACGTACAAAACGCTGCGAAATCGTGCGAACTCAGTCATTGAACGGGCGAAAAAGACGTTTCTCGGTGGTTACCTGGACGCAAATATCCCATCAAAGCTGCTCTGGACTCGCGTGAAGAGCCTTGGAGTTGGAAAAGACAAATCATCTCAACCATGTGACCACGATCCGGATGAAGTAAATCGTATGTTTCTCTCGAGCTTCACACCAGCTGAAACTAGGAACGATCAACACGCAAGAATACTGCCATCTCAATACAATTTCTCGTTCCGCAACGTTCACTACTGGGAGGTCGTTAACGCCATCTGTGAAGTGAAGTCGAACGCCGTAGGGATGGACGGTTTGCCAATCAGGTTTCTGAAAATCGTGCTGCCACTAGTAATCCAACAAATAACCCACATGTTTAACCTGTTCATCAATACATCTACCTTTCCCAACCTTTGGAAGCATGCTAAGGTTCTGCCCCTAAAGTGATAAGTGAGTGAGGGCTAAGTATTGCGAGGTTTCGGCGTGATGTAGGGTAAAGAAAAGAGTACTTGTTCCGTTCGAGGTGTAAAGAGAAGTGATCGAGCTTCTGCTCGGTTTTTATTGCTAAGGCAAAACAGTTCGGTGCGTTACATAGTATTTTGTTAGTGTGCGTGACAATGCCTAAGCGTTAGGGCGGTACACCTCAGTCCTCCGCTTTTCAGTTTGTTATTACAGTGTTTAATTAATAGAAATAAGTAATTTTAACAATTCAATTAAGTATTCGAAATACAAGTTATTTTAATAAGAAAATTGTAGGAGTTTGAGTTCAGAAAAAGCTATGCACTAGTTATAAACAAATTCATCGATCATTTTAGGATTTCTCTGACGTTTCGAACGTCGAAGACAGATCGCTGGCAACTCCGCCACAGCGGCATCCCGCTTTCTTCTTCTGCTCTTCGTTTGAACCGGTTCCAAGAATCCTCGGAACGGGCCCTCACCGCATCCAGTGCCCCGCATCAGTTCTGTATCTTCTCCCATCTCGACATCCATGTAGTCTTCCGCCGCATTTATCACCGGCGTTGCGAGCGGCATCATCAAATTTGGATGTTCGTGCCGGCGTTCACGTCGCGGTTTAAGCTGTCCGCGCTGCGCGATCAGCACCGCGTTTCCAATTTGTATCTGGAAAATATTTTTAGAAAATTGTCGCAGATAAGGCGGGCAATGCTGGTAGAATTTAAAGAATTTGTAAATGAACGCAAAATGTTTAAGAAATTGCCTGTGGCCTTTCGAAATGTTGGTGCCGAAATCCGAATGTTGCGAGATTCTCTGAAAGACAACTAAGATGCACACGATGCAAGAGAAATGAAATAAGCCTGCTCCGCGTGTGCGACTGTATATGTGTGAGCGCGTCGACAGGACAGATTGAAGTCTGCGCAACGCGCACGTTGGTAGAGGAAAAGAGAGAGCGAAAAGCGAGAGCTACGGATGTGGCGTGATAATGAGGGTGTTGAGCTTCGGGTGAGGGAAATTGAGAGAGCTTTGTATGTGTTTGTGCGCTTATGGAACGATTGTGTCTGGAAGGGCCTTCGGGTATCGGGATTCAGGAACGGTTCTTCAGTCTGGCGTTTAACGTTGTAGCGAGCAGTTTGGTTTTATGTGGTGGGTGGTGGGATCATGAAACAAAACAAAGGTTCGCTTCCAGGAGTTGGAAAAGAGAGACTTGGCCTGAGTTACGACAAAAATTTCTTTAAGTACGTAGCCAAAATCCACTTATTTGGTAATTTAACGTCGTGATTTTTATACCAAATAGTATCTCCTGCAATCAGTTCGTCCAACCCGTCATTCGACGTTTTGTTGGATATTTCAGGTACTTGTACCTCATCACAAGGAGTTTGTTTACTGACTAGATGATTTTTGTAATGATTTTTAGGATTTAATAAATCTAACATTGTTTTTGGCTTGTATGAGAAAACTTTCTCTGAAGGAAATTGCCCTGAACTCGTCGAAGTATTATTTCTAAAATTTATTAAAAATAGATTAATCTGGTCTTCCAAATCAATGTTGTCCAACTCCGGATCTAACAAAAACTTCTTTAAAACGTCTTTAGTTGTTCTAACTAGCCTCTCCGCTTGGCCATTGCTCTGCGGATTGTATGGTGGACTTTTCATCACCTTAATTCCTTGCCTTTCAAGAAATGACACAAAGTAAGAAGAATTAAATGGAGGACCATTGTCCGATACCAAAACGTCTGGCAGACCAAATCTTGCAAAATAAGCAACCAATTTCTTCAAGACTTTTGCACAATCCGTGCCTTGTTTCATCCATTCTACCTCAAGCCACTTGGTGTGTGAATCCACAATCAGAAGAAAAGTGTGGCGAGAAAAATAGAAGAAATCAATGTGAATTCGGCTAAAAGGCCTAGTAGTTGGCGTCCAATTAGACGTAGTTTGAACTTTTGGCACCACTGCCATACTACCACAAATATCGCATGTTGAAACATATTTTTCAATATCTTTGTTGATTCCAAACCAATAGACTTGCCTATGTGCTAATTGTTTCATTTTAACTATCCCTGCGTGATTGGCGTGTAAAAGTTTTAAAATCCCGCTTTGCATTCCACGTGGTATCACCACCCTGTCTTGGTACAATAAGCACCCTTCAACCTCTTCCAAATCATTCTGATTTGCAAATACGTCCATAAAGCGTTTGTCCACCTTTTCTGGCCAACCATCACGCAGATAGCTTGAAATTTGTTGTAAATAAACATCGTCAGTTGTCGCCTTGGCAACCAAAACAAAGTCTAATGGGAAATCTTTACTGAAGTTAATGCTCCTAACGAAATCTTGATCCAATTCGGCAGGCACCGACTGACTTAGAGGAAACCTCGAACAAAAATCCGCATTTCCCATCTTAGCAGACGGCCTGTACCGAAGTTCAAATTTATAAATGGAAAGTTCCAAAATATAACGTTGGAGTCTGGTTACAAATATTGAATTTTTGCCTTCTTTGCCGAAAATTCCCAGCAATGGCTTGTGATCAGTGTAAGCAATAAACTCTTGTCCAAATAAATATTTATGAAATTTCTTAATGGTACAAACCAAAGCTAAAGCTTCCAAATGAAGAATAGGATACTTCTTTTGTGCGTCATCTAAACTAAAAGATGTAAAACAAATAGGCTTCTCAACCCCATCGATCACATGAGCAATTACTCCTCCTAGGCCATAGCCTGATGCGTCAGAAACAACTACAATTTCCTTATTAGGATCGTAAAATTCCAGAATATTTGCCGAAAGCAACATTTGTTTACTTTCGTGAAAGGCTTTGTCGCAATCGCGATCCCAAATAAACCTCGTATTTTTCTTTAGCAAGTTATACAAAAAATGCAATTTTGCAGACATATTTGGCACAAATCTGTTGTAGTAGTTTATTAATCCCAAGTAGGATCTTAGTTCATTAACATTTGTAGGCACTTTTGCTCTCTGAACAGTCGAAATTTTGTCAGGGCAGGTCAATAAACCTTTGTCCGTAATAATGTGCCCTAAATATTTCAATTCTGTAACAAAAAATTTGCATTTCTCCCAGTTTACCTTAATATTTGCCTTTGCAAGCCTTTTAAAAACAATTATCAGCTTATCTCGACAATCATCGACAGTTTGCCCTGCTATCAGAACATCATCTAAATAACAGAACACATTGGGAATTCCGCCCAAAATTTGATCCATAATGTGTTGGAAAATTGACGCACTAGGAGAAGCCCCCTGTGGTAAGCGATGGTAGGTAAATAAACCCTTAATTGTATTGATAACCATGAATTTCTTGGACCTCTCCGATAACGCAAGTTGTGTGTATGCACCCTCAAGATCTAAAGAACAAAAAACTTTGCAATTCGCCAATTTAGCAAACAAATCACTAGCAACAGGCAAAGGATATGCATTCGCCACTAACACTTTGTTAATAGACACTTTACAATCAATAACAAGTCTGATTTTATTATCCTTTTTCATGACAACTATCACCGGAGATGCCCAATCACTGGCTTCAATGGGACTGATCACATTTTCCTTCTCTAATCTATCCAAATACGTTAAAACTTTCTCCCTTAACCTGTAGGGAACGTCATACGCTTTCTTAAATATGGGAACTTCACTTTTCAAGACCAACTCAGCCTCAAAACCCTTGATCGGAGTAGAAAAATCTTTCACAAAAACCTCCGAAAAATCCCGTTTAATCTCTTGAATCAACTCATCACCCTTTGGCGCACTCACACTGTTAATTTGTTCATCAATCATCGCATTGTTAGAAAAGTATTGCCTCCATTGAGGGAAGAAAATATCCATCCAATTCCTGCCAAAAAGCGGAATGAACTTGAAATCAGAATTTAATACAAGTAATTTCAACTTATGTTTGAAACCATTCAGTTTTACACAAACATCTGTCTCTCCCTCAATATTGAGTTGATTTCCATTTACTACCAAAAGCTGTTTATCACATTTGTTCAAAGGTTTGTCAAAAAGTCTGAAATATTGAGTTTTTCCCATCACTGTTACCGTTGATCCACAATCAATCTCCATTTGGACGAAAACATTATCAATTATGACATTTGTCAAACAAGGTTCACTTATTTTGTTAATGGACTCCACACACATACATTGTAAACTACCTGGGTTCCACTCGGAGTAGCTTTCATCGTCCGAAGTCTCCACCCTAGGACCATCTGCTGTCCTCATGCGTCCCATCAGATCCGACAACTCCTTTTCTGCACTGGTCCCTGGCCTCGCGGCCTCGATGAAATTCACCGCATCTCGCTGCAGATTTTTCAGTGTGAAACACTTTCTCCTAATGTGACCTAACTCCCCACAGTAATCACATTCCATCTCCGAATAATCCCTCTTAGGCCAGTTGTTGTAGTTGTTGCGACCATTTAGTCTGTTATTGTTACTGTAGTTTGTGTTTCTGTGTGTGTTGTTACGATTATCACCTTGGAATCGAACTGTACGCTGAGTGTTTTGTGAATTTTGTGTGCGATTGTGATTGTTGTAGTTGTTGTAACCCGATCTGTTGCCCGATCCATTTGTTCTATTGAAACCATTACCCTGTCTATTGACATTGTTTTGTGTGCGTGTGTGTTGTCTTTGATTGTAGGGATGGCCCAAACGCTCGTGAACTGGTCTTCTCACTTGGTTAATCATCTCCGGAGGAGGGTAGCTGTAATTAGCGCACGAATTTTGATTGAAAAGCGAATGTACATTGCGTTTAGCAATGTTCCATGTAGTGATGAACTTGTCCAATTTAGCCAAATCCAACTTCTCCTCCTTCAGAAGATTTTCCTTCAATACAGCATCACTCAGTCCAACCAAAACTCTGTCAATGATTGCAACTTCTTTGAAATTTTCAAACCCACAAAACTCAGCCTGAAGTTTGACCGCTTGCACAAACTCCTCAGCGGTTTCGTCTGGTTGTTGATTCCTTTGACTAAACCGAAACCGTTGTACAAGGTCAGGCTCAGTAAGATCAAGTTTAAGCTTGAGTTTTGCCACAATGGTAGCATAATCAGCTTTATCTAATTCATCCTTCTTGAAGAGAAGTTTCAATTGGGAATAAATGTATGGCCCGCAAAGATTCATAAAATGAGATTTTTGAAGATCACCCTCCACTTTGTTAGCTTTGAAGGTGTAATCCAGCCTATCAGCCCAATCGCCAAAGGTCGTGCCTTTGCGATATTGCTCAATGCTTGAAGCCATACTCATTTTGCCCTTTTTTCCCAAAATGCAATTTAATGGAATAAATAGATAAAAAAAAGAAAGCAATGAAGACCAATTAGTCTTGTTTCAGGGGTAAAAAAAATCTTGAAAAACTCACCGCTCTGCTATTCCGGCCTTTGCCAGCAAATTTGCTTACAACGCCTCTCACACACACAGCAAAATGGCCGCTACCACGTGCCCGGTACGTCCCAGCATAGCACAAGCGTCCTCCAGCGAACAATCAGCCACCGCCGCCGCCGCGATTGAAGATTTTCTCCTTAAACAGCAACCTGGACGATCCGACCGGCTGTGACGTTGGAACCAACCAGACACTTGGAAACAAGAATTACTCGTGCCAAGATCTCCCGCCAGCACACACTAATTGCAATAAAATAAAGAAATTTATGTTAATTTTAGATTTTTTTAAACTTTTGTTCTAATCAGAACCGAAATTCTTGCACACGCAACACTTACAAAGGTTAAATTGTTAATTATTTTCACATAAATTCACTCATGGATTCTTTTGGTGATACTACCCAAAAGAATTTTATTTTATTTTAAAAGAAAAAGCACAAGGAACCAATTTGCCCCAGATGCCCTTACCTTGCCAATCAGCAATCACCAAACAAAAGAACGACGCGCGTGCCTTCCAACAAAATGGCGTCGCAGAAGTTGATGCTCACCGTGCCGCCTTTGTTCTGGACCTCGCCTGATCGCCGCGTGCCGCTTCCTCCGGGAAAACACCCAAACGTCGAGCGTTTCCAACCGGCGTCTTCGAAAAATCCGGCACCTTCAAGCAGCTCTCGTCCAATCCGCTCCGGCGTCACCCGAAACAAGAAATTCCGCAACCGTAGAACACTTAACCGCTCACCCGAAAGTTCGGTTCAAAGTCTTTTTTTTTTTTTTTTGCAAACTGCACCCGCGAAACTAATGCAATTCGATTTTTAATCAAGTTCCGCGCACCCGAAAAATGCAAAAAAAAAATTATCCTCCTCGTCGTCACTGATAAGTGAGTGAGGGCTAAGTATTGCGAGGTTTCGGCGTGATGTAGGGTAAAGAAAAGAGTACTTGTTCCGTTCGAGGTGTAAAGAGAAGTGATCGAGCTTCTGCTCGGTTTTTATTGCTAAGGCAAAACAGTTCGGTGCGTTACATAGTATTTTGTTAGTGTGCGTGACAACGCCTAAGCGTTAGGGCGGTACACCTCATAAAGAAGAAATCGAACTCGAACGACGTGACGAACTTGCGGCCGATCAGCATTCTGTGCTCGTTGTCCAAAGCATTTGAGAAGCTTCTCGATCAGCAAATGGCGAACTACATCGACAACAACCATCTTCTAACAGAACATCAAGCAGGTTTCCGGAAGGGCCAAAGCGTCAAAACTGCAGCGCTCCGCGTCCATGACGATTTGGCGTCCACAATCGACAAGCGTGGTGTTGGCGTACTGGTCCTGTTGGATTTCTCAAAAGCTTTCGATACCATCCCCCACAACAAACTACTGGACAAGCTGGAAACCGAATTCAACTTCTCTTCGACTGCCTTGAACCTAATGAACTCCTACCTTCGAAGACGGAAGCAGACAGTGTTCTGTGATAATCGCTGCTCAGATTGTGCTGAGCCAACATCGGGCGTTCCGCAAGGATCAATAATCGGTCCTCGATTGTTCTGTTGCCACATCAACGATCTACCGAACGTCCTCAAACACTGTGCAATCCAATTGTATGCAGATGATGTCCAGCTCTACATCCGTGGTGTTGGTCCATGCGCGCGTGATTTGATCAGAATGGTAAATCAGGACCTCCAGAATGTTGCCGATTGGTCGAACCGAAATCGTTTGCTCGTAAATCCCGCTAAAAGCAAGGCCCTTTTCATTCAAAGCGCAAACCGTAGAGCTGCCCTGGTTCCTGATCTGCGCATCGAAATGAACGGTGAGCAAATTCAATGGACGGAGCGTGCAAGCAACCTAGGATTCATCTTTCAAAGCGACCTGCAGTGGGACGGTCTTGTGTCACAGCAGTGTGGCAAAATCTATGCTGGCCTTCGCACACTCTACAGCTGCACACCGACTGCACCCGTGGCGACAAAACTGAAGCTGTTCAAAGCCCTTGTCCTGCCTCACTTTCTGTTCGCCGACGTTTTCTTTGTCCGTCTTTCGTCGAGCCTGTTCAACCGACTACGCGTGGCCCTGAACTGCTGCGTACGCTACGTTTACGGATTGCGGAGGCGCGACCACGTGAGCCACCTTCAAAAGAACCTCGTTGGATGTCCGATGCTAAACCTATTCGCTTACCGATCCTGTCTGTTTTTGAGAAACTTGTTGTCGTCCCGAACAAACCTGCGAAAATTTATTAAAAGTGACCCTAGTTTTTAAAATTTTAGTGCTACAAATTATTAACATTATATTTAGGTTATCAAATTATTGTATGCACGTCGATCTACACCGGAAGTAGCAATTTTAAAAGGAGCAATCCTTACGCTACCAGATATAATAAACAAACAAACAAACAAACCTGGTCACGCCGGAATCGGTCACCGGAGGCCACTGGGGGACACTGCAGAAGTATGCAAAGAACCCTACCATGCGACGTATCAAACTTCATGAAATTGAAAATTATGACCATCTGAGGTCATGCCAATATCCTATGACCCAACCTGATCACTCCGGAACCGGTTACCGGTGGCCACTGGGGGACACTTCCGGAGTATGCAGGGAAGCATATCATGCGACATATCAAACTTCATGAAATAGAAAATTACGATTATCTGAGGTCATACCGATATCCTATGACCCAACCTGGTCACGCCGGAATCGGTTACCGGTGGACACGGGGGGACACTTCCGGAGTATGCAGGGAAGCATATCATGCGACATATCAAACTTCATGAAATTGCAAATTATGACCATCTGAGGTCATGCCAATATCCTCTGACTCACCCTGGTCACGCCGGAACCGGTTACCGGTGGCCACTGGGGGACACTTCCGGGGTATGCAGGGAAGCATATCATGCGACATATCAAACTTCATGAAATTGAAAATTACGATTATCTGAGGTCATACCGATATCCTATGACCCAACCTGGTCACGCCGGAATCGGTTACCGGTGGACACGGGGGGACACTTACGGAGTATGCAAGGAAGCATATTATGCGACATATCAAACTTCATGAAATAGAAAATTATGACCATCTGAGGTCATGCCAATATCTTATGACCCAACCTGGTCACGCCGGAACCGGTTACCGGTAGCCACTGGGGGACACTTCCGGAGTATGCAAGGAAGCATATCATGTGACATATCAATCCTCATGAAATTGCAAATTATGACCACCAAAGGTCTTGCCCACGTTTTTTAATCCAACCTGGCCACTGGGAGACAATTTCTGACGGCGATGTCCTCCGGCCCATCCTGATTAATTTGGAACCGAAAATGGGTTGGGAATGGAGGAAATTTGTGAAACATGCAAAGAACCAAGTTTGAAGTTTCTTCTCGAACCTAAGATTTAAAAGGTTTTAATGGGGAGAGCACCAAATCCTTTTTATTTTCCAAGGAACCTTCCATCCCAGGGTTCGGACTGACGACCTTTGGATTGGGAGTCCAACCGCCGCCAGCGACTCCACCGGAGCAGGCTTGGTTTGGAGTGTTGATTGTACTTATAGCAGGGAGAAAACTGGAATGATCAAATGACCGTACAACAACTGAGGCTGGAACCGACGTTCTACTTCCCCATCCGATAGAAGGCGTGATGACACATTACTCGTCACAAGAAATGTGGACGCAATCACACTAGCAGCTACACAACCGAGCCCGATTACCATTCCGGAACCATTTAATTGATGGCGGTTTGAATTTTCCAGGGCTGTGGAGTCGGAGTCGGAGTCGGAGCCGGAGTCGGTGGAGTCGGGTCTTTTTGGGGACCTGGAGTCGGAGTCGGAGTCGGAGTCGTCAAAACTCGATTAGCTGGAGTCGGAGTCGGAGTCGGAGTCGGCGAAATTGTATGAGCTGGAGTCGGAGTCGGAGCCGGAGTCGTAAATTTCTGATAGACCCGGAGTCGGAGCTGGAGTCGGAGTTGTCAAAATATTTAATATAATTTATGTTCAATATTTTTAATAATTTAGGTTAATTCCCAATTTTTTTAAATTTGTTTATTGAATCGCGTGCACTGCGTTGACATTCTTTATTTAATTTTTTTTTGGTTCAAGATATGTTTTAGAAGCATTTTTATTGTGATTGGAAAGCTCTTATTGTGTTATTTTACTAAGATCACTGAATGATAATCTGTTAATCCTCTCTTGTTAATGTTTGTATACACTATACTATAGTGTCATAACTCATAAAATAGTAAACAATTTTGGCTGTGTAGTCGAAAAATTAAAACATATTAAAATAATTCTTTACTCTCTCTTATTGTTTGTATTTATGTATTCTTTCAAATCAAATTTGAACAAATTTTATCAAACTCTTTCTAAAAAAATATAAATACCGTCATCTTTTGGCCCGATAGTGAATATCTTGGAGGTTTTAAGTAGATCATTTTTTTTATAGGAAAATAAAGGTTCACTATCAGTACTCATCGAAAAAAAAAATATTTTTTTATTACATTTGTAAAATTGACAGCATAACTCTACTTATAAATTATCAACTATTATATCAATCCACTACTTGGAACGCAATATGCTCATTTTGTATGTAAATAAAAATTAATCAAAGTGTCGTGCTGACAACATTTGAAACTGACAAAAAATATCGAAAGTAGCAACTAATTTTGAAATAATCATTGAATCATTGATATAGAGCAATTCCATGCCAAATAGGGAATCGGTTATACCGGACGATCTACAATTTTAATGAAACTTTGTAGACATGTTATCCGACGCTTATGAAGCCATGTTTGTGTATATGGAGCCAGTTTCAATTCGATATTTATTTGTATTTCTGAATTTAAATTTTGCTGTAGCTCAAAGCCGTATCAAAAAGTGGTCAAAGACAAACTTGTAGGAAATTTAACGGGCTTTCCAAAAAAAATACACTGAAAGAAAACAACACGCTTCTTTTATAAGATTTTTTATTTAAAAGATTTAAAGTAAAATTTGGGGGTGAGCCCACGATTTTTTTTCGCTCAAAATTTTTGTGAAAATAGCCTAAGATGTTACAAAAAGACTCACGAAAAATGCAGAATGGAGCAATCATCTAAAAAAATACAAAAATCATTTACTGAAAATATTTTTTTGAAAAGTGCTCTAAACGTCAAATTTTTTTAAAAACCGAATGTGGGAATCGATTCTTCAGACAATTTTACATAAAAATCTCTTGTCCTCCGACCGAAGTCTAATCCTTGTGAAGTTACAGCAGTTTTAAAAATAAAATGTTGAAAAAAGTGGTTTTTCAACAGTTTTTGACAATTTCTATATGACAGACTTGATTTTTCAGTCTCGTAAATATTTTTTACCAGAAAGCTCGTCTAATTTCTTTGCATAACTTTTCTTTAGGACTTAATACAAGAAGTGGGACTCTAACTGTTTTCTATTTAGAGTTATGAGAATTTCCGTAAAAAAATCGAAGCAAAAAATGTTTGCGTGTAGTGGATCCTAAAATATTATTGTTGAACAAGTATATTTTTTTTAAATACCTTTAATCGAGGTGATTTAATTGAAATAATTTTAATTTATTTTTCAAATATTGAATTTTCTCATGATTTATATGTTTAAAGTGTGTACTGGGCTTGATCAAACAATGTCCTTGTACGTCTTCTCAAATAAATTTAAAAAATAGTTACTTTGAAAATTGTTTATTTCAAAGCCAGGGTATTTTTGATAGTTACTGTGTATCTTTAAAATTCCAGCCTAAAAGTATGCAAAATGGTGTTATATGTCAATTCGATCGTGAAGGCAAACTTTCTTTTAATATTTCTTTTAAAAAAGGACAATTAAAAGTTACTGTAGCTAGCTTATAAACTAAAAAAAATTAATGTAAATTTAAATAGTTAAATGAATACTTCCAATTTTTCAAACAACAAAATTCAAATTTATTTAGAAAATTGTTGTGCTGAAAATGCGTTTAAATCTGAAGATATTTTTTATTTTTGTTTCAATAACGCTGAAAACATGTAACATAGAACAACGAACACTTATCTACCAAGCTTAGTATGGTTCTATACCACTCTTTTTGTATAAATAATTCGTATTTATCATTTTTCAAAACACCCCGAACATAAATGTCACCCCGGTTTACAGTATTCGCGCAAGTGTGAACTGAAATATGAGTGATGTGATTAATTCATATTTTTTTTAAATATTTTAAATACAGATTAGGTGTCGGAGTCGGAGTCGGAGCTGGAGTCAACAAGTTGTGGAAAGCTGGAGTCGGAGTCGGAGTCGGAGTCGGCTAGATTTGGTAGGCCGGAGTCGGAGTCGGAGCCGGAGTCACCAATTTGTGGAAAGCCGGAGCCGGAGTCGGAGTCGGAGTCGGCTTAACTCAGAAAGCCGGAGTCGGAGTCGGAGTCGGAGTCGCTTGAAATATGACCCGACTCCGCAGCCCTGGAATTTTCTGTAGTAGAAAAATTTAGTTGAACCTTCCAAAATTACCTAACTTACAGACCCTCCGGAAGTGTCCCCCAGTGGCAACCCGTATCCGGTTCCGGAGTGACCAAGTTGGGTCATAGGATATCGGCATGACCTTAGATGGTGATAATTTTTAATTTCATGATGTTTGATACGTCGCGTGATATGTTTCCTTGAATTCTCCGGAAATGTCCCCCACTGGCACCGGTATCCGGTTCCGGAGTGACCAAGTTGGGTCATAGGATATCGGCATGGCCTTAGATCAGTGGTCCTCAGCCAGCTGATCATCGCGGGCTAATTTGGAAATTTGCCCCAGAGTCGCGGGCAACATGTAAAATATAAATAAAAAAATAGTTGTAGAGTAGAATAGTTTAAAATTGAATTTTTGACAAACAACTAAATTTTTGACAACTTAGAAATTATCACCAATTATACATAATCAATTGAAAAAAAATTCAACATTCTTCATAAATTTTTCTCATCATATTTCATGTTTTAAAATATAATTGTTGTACAATTCGACAATATTTCACTTGAAAAAAATATATTTTTTTGTTATATTTATAATAACTTTTTTTGTTGATAATTATTTTCTTGGTTTTGCGTACACATTTGGTTTGATTGTTCTATTTAAGCTTTGAATGTTTTGCTATTTTTTTCAATGATTTTTTGAGTGAATTTTGAAGTAACAGTAATAAGTTTTGAATTATTCGTATGTTATAGGAAAAAATCATATTTATTGAAATTTAGAAGTTTATTTTGCTTCGAAAAATTTGTATTATTGAACAAGATAAAAAAGTGTTTTTTCAATGATTTTGAAATTTTTAAAGATCTTTTCGTACGAAGTATAATCTTCTCGTTTCATTTTGAATCAAAGATTAGGGCACAAAAAACAAAAAAAAAAACAAAAATATAATCAAACAAGCTTTTCCCGGCAAACTTCGTCCAGCCCTATTTAGGTTTTCTGACGTTTTTAGCTTGTTTGCTTATTCAGCCTCCTGTGATCAAAATTTGATTTTACGCAGCTTTTCCCATACAATCTGCAGATTTTCCGGAATCGGTTCCAGAGTGGCCAAAGTGTCAACTAATTAGCGTAAAAACCTTCCTTGGGCTTATACGAACCCAACGCAACAAAGAGCTCCTCGATCCGACGTTCCGTGTTCAACTGATTCGCGTTCGAACAAAACCATCGAAATTTTATATATATATTCGCCGAAAAATATCAATTAAAACAAAAAAGTTAAAATACTCGGCGATCAAAAAACAGAAAAAAAAAAATATATATACAGCAATTCCCCACGAAAACAGCATGATTCGAAAAAAAAGTTCTCCGATCGGGCTCAAAATTTTTCTGGGGGATCCTTGGCCGAAATAATTAGACCCGTATTTTTTTGTTTGGCCATTAGGGTGACCTACGCCGTGTTAGGGTGGTCCGAAAAATGGCAATTTTCATCGATTTTCGCAAAAACTACTTTTTTCAAAAAATCATATCTCCGCGTCATTTCATCCGATTTTAGCTGTCCTAGACGCAAAAGAAAGGTGATTAGTTTGGCTATTTGGGAAAAATAGTAAGAAGTTTCGAAAATCTAGCTTAACATTTGAAAAGGTCATATGAAAACTTAAAATGCTGTTTTGAAGGTCTCGGGACCAAAGAGCCTATGTCTGAAAATATTTTTATCGGATTCCTCGGAAAATTTCACATAACATATCAAAAAATGGTGAAGTTATGTTTTCGATACTCTGAGATACGATTTTTTGAATATAAAAACTGTGTTTTTCGACGCGCCACGCGCAAAAATTGGAATATGACGAAAACGGGAAAAAATCGACTTTTTTCACTAAAACTGCGATAACTTTAAAATTTCAGCGATGACCTATAGATGTTATGGTACCAAAAGTTGCGTCTTTTAATTATGAAAATTTTAGTACCCTAACATGTATAGGTCATCGCTGAAATTTTAAAGCTATCGCAGTTTTAGTGAAAAAAGTCGATTTTTTCCCGTTTTCGTCATTTTCCAATTTTTGCGCGTGGCGCGTCGAAAAACACAGTTTTTATATTCAAAAAATCGTATCTCAGAGTATCGAAAACATAACTTCACCATTTTTTGATATGTTATGTGAAATTTTCCGAGGAATCCGATAAAAATATTTTCAGACATAGGCTCTTTGGCCCCGAGACCTTCAAAACAGCATTTTAAGTTTTCATATGACCTTTTCAAATGTTAAGCTAGATTTTCGAAACTTCTTACTATTTTTCCCAAATAGCCAAACTAATCACCTTTCTTTTGCGTCTAGGACAGCTAAAATCGGATGAAATGGCGCGGAGATATGATTTTTTGAAAAAAGTAGTTTTTGCGAAAATCGATGAAAATTGCCATTTTTCGGACCACCCTAACACGGCGTAGGTCACCCTAATGGCCAAACAAAAAAATACGGGTCTAATTATTTCGGCCAAGGATCCCCCAGAAAAATTTTGAGCCCGATCGGAGAACTTTTTTTTCGAATCATGCTGTTTTCGTGGGGAATTGCTGTATATATATATATATATATATATATATATATATATATATATATATATATATATATATATATATATATATATATATATATATATATATATATATATATATATATATATATATATATATATATATATATATATATATATATATATATATATATATATATATATATATATATATATATATATATAATCAAATAGAATTTTTATTTTCTGTCGATTTTTTAGGATAACAAAATTGAACCAAAAAATATTAGCTCGGAATACATATTTTATAATTTCTTAATTCAATATTTCTAACAAGTTTTAGTCAGAAAGTGATCTGATGTTTAGAACTGTTGGATATTTATTTATTCTTAGTATTTTTAGCAACGTGATTCCCAGATAATACAAAGTGTTTGTCACACTATCATATTCATAATTTTAAATTTTTAAAGGAATAAATGTTTCATATTCATTATTTCCAAATTTAGTAATTTAATCGTTTTATAAATTCTTCAGGAAAATAAGGCACCACTAGTTTATTACTTCCCACGACCTTATAACTATTGTAGAAACCTGAAATCAATTATGGTTATTTCGTAAAAAAAACATATTTTTTTCTTTTTCAAGAAACTTAGTTCTCTAGCGAACTTCATATGAGAACGCAAAGTGGTCCGGATTCCAAAATTATTTCAAAACCATCCCGAAGGCCGTACAGAAGACCTCGATAAGCCACATACGGCCCGCAGGTCGCATTTTGACCACCGCCTTAGATGGTTATAATTTTCAAATTCATGAAGTTTGATACGTCGCATGGTAGGGTTCTTTGCATACTCCGGAAGTATCCCCCAGTGGCTACCGGTAACCGGTTCCGGCGTGACCAGGTTGGGTCATAAGATATTGGCATGACCTCAGATGGTCATAATTTTCTATTTCATGAAGTTTGATATGTCGCATAATATGCTTCCTTGCATACTCCGTAAGTGTCCCCCCGTGTCCACCGGTAACCGATTCCGGCGTGACCAGGTTGGGTCATAGGATATCGGTATGACCTCAGATAATCGTAATTTTCTATTTCATGAAGTTTGATATGTCGCATGATATGCTTCCCTGCATACCCCGGAAGTGTCCCCCAGTGGCCACCGGTAACCGGTTCCGGCGTGACCAGGGTGAGTCAGAGGATATTCGCATGATATGCTTCCCTGCATACTCCGGAAGTGTCCCCCCGTGTCCACCGGTAACCGATTCCGGCGTGACCAGGTTTTGTCATAGGATATCGGTATGACCTCAGATAATCGTAATTTTCTATTTCGTGAAGTTTGATATGTCGCATGATATGCTTCCCTGCATACTCCAGAAGTGTCCCCCAGTGGCCACCGTTAACCGGTTCCGGAGTGACCAGGTTGGGTCATAGGATATTGGCATGACCTCAGATGGTCATAATTTTCTATTTCATGAAGTTTGATATGTCGCATGATATGCTTGCCTGCATACTCCGGAAGTGTCCCCCAGTGGCCACCGGTAACCGGTTCCGGCGTGACCAGGGTGAGTCAGAGGATATCGGCAAGACCTCAGATGGTCATAATTTTCAATTTCATGACGTTTGATATGTCACATGATATGCTTTCCTGCATACTCCGGAAGTGTCCCCCACTGGCCACCGGTAACCGGTTCCAGCATGACCAGGTTGAGTCAGAGGATATCGGCATGACCTCAGATGGTCATAATTTTCAATTTCATGAAGTTTGATATGCAACATGAAGGGTTTCTAGCGATATCATTATTGGAACCGTTTTGGTGGTACCCTGGAACCGGTTCCGGATTGGCCACAGTTGGCCGGAACGAACCCAAACAGTCAGGGGTAGTATGTAGTGTACGTATGTAATGATTTACAATAAATCCGATTGAAAAAATTGACTAATGTGTTGATTTTATAACAAAAGCTGAAAAAACCATGTTTTTCGGATGTTCCGGGTTAACGGAACCGGTGTCCACTTTTGACAAATAATCTCTACGGGAGCTTAAAGTTGAGGTTATTACCCGTCAAATGCAACTGGAAGCAACCCGCTATGTGTTATCGTTCCGGAGATACAGGTCCTCAAAGTCGGGGCCTTTTTTCGGTTGTAGCAGGTTCCCGGTGGCCACAGTGCCCAAAACCGGTTCTGCTAGTCGGAATCGCAAAGTAGACATTCTAACGTTTCATTTGCGGCCAAGACATCCAAAATCGGTCAAGGTTCCGAATTTTGGCAGCCAAAAACATTTCTGGGTCATATAGACCCGAGTACCATAAGAGTGACTTTTTTTCTGGGGGGCACTTCCGGTGGCCACCGGAAGTCCATTTTTGGCTCAAATGTGTGTCTTGGTAAGATACACAAAGTCATAAAATTTCAGCTCTGTAAGTGCCAAAGGTCAAAAGTTACGATAACTTTTATCATGCTCTTGGGTCATATAGACCCGAAGACCATGCCCGGGTTAAGGAATTTTGTGTCACCTGCGGAATTTCCGGTGTCCTACGAAGATTGCGACAGCGGGACCAGAAACGACAGCACTTTTACTCAAGAAGCGAATGCGGCTGGGGTCGGAATTGGTTGATGACGGCAGGAACACCGAGTACGTCATGATGGAGTATGGTGCCGCCGGATCGAGTCTAAAGATAAGACTTCCGCGATCTAGTCTAGTTCCAGCCGGTGGCGGTGTTTGTCCGCAGCGGGCGAAACAAATTCACCACGGAAAGTGACATGGCTTTAGTGGAGGCGTTCCGACCGGACGTTTCCTTGCCGCTGTTTGATGGCGATACCGACGGGGAGAGTTAGAAGAAGCGCAAGCAGAGGTCAAAGGAATGGAGCGAGACGTTTGTGGAGTACCTCCGGGAGTCGGGAAAGCTAAAGGGCGGTTCTGTGTTGGCCCCGATCGTGGGTGGTCGGAGGATGGTCGTTTTCCCCACCCACTGCATCAACTCCGAGAAGCAAAACTTTGTCATCCAGCTGTCATCGTTCAATGCACATGGTCAGACAAATGACAAATTCGGCAAATAATTTGCGGTGCAACCGTACGCAACGCAACGCGTTGTCGCATGGGGGGAAAAGGAAGAGGAGGGGTCGATATTGTTTATTTTTTCATCATATTTAACAATACAAAAATAGAATTATGGCTGAAACCACAAAATTTAATAAAAAGAAAATCCAAGGCAACTACGAAGTTCGTCTCTCGTCGAACTCCAAGATAAGGGGTGAGCCTACACACAAAAAAATATTATGGTAATGATAAAAGTAACTTACTTTTGAATTAATAAGTGGTTAAAATTTGCTACATTAAAAGTTTTTTTCTTGTTTTGAATATGAAAACTTTTACTGCTACAGTTTTTGAAAATCTCATTGCTAACTTATTTAAAAGTTTTAACTTTTAACTCGACTGTATACAGTATGTAAAAAAAGTATTTACACCCCTTGGGCACTATGCACATTTTGTGATGAAACATGTAAAAAATTTAAAGTTTGACAGGAACCTAGTACTACGTTTTGTTCAGAAACTCATGCCAAACATTTTGCTACAAAAAGCTCATGAAAAGATGATTTCTATAAAAAGTTATATAACAAATACTATTACGAAAATAAAAAAGGTGCAAAAAAAGTTTGTACACCTTTCGAAAAATTAACATAAATAATGTTATTTGTTGACAAATCACCATAAATCCAGTCTCCCAACTCCAAATAGGCATCCTTGACTGATTAAAAAAATAATTTGGATTGATTATAAAGTTTACTAACTACTTAGTATAAAAGTTTATATAACTCTGGAAATTCTATATAAAACTTATCTAAACTTAATTTTGCAAACTTTTAATTCAACTAAATGTCAATATATTACCATAGAATTGCTAAATAAACATTTTGGAGTGGGTATAACACCGTTTTGGGGGTATTTGTATCGATAGAATAGATTTTTCGTTGGAATTTCGTATCAACCCGGAATTACGTCGTAGGAAAATCCGCCGGCATCCGAACCGGTCCACGATTCACAAGTCAACCTATAAGGAATCGGAAAGGGCATAAAATTTCCGATCTTTTGATACCCATACATCTAGGTTTTCTTTAAAACCTACGTTTTTAAATACCTGGGCAAAAAGTAAGTTTGATCCACGAGAACAAAAATTACGAAATTCCATACATTTTTGGCAGGTTGCTCAAACGAAACCATAACAACGTTTTTGCTTAGGTATTTAAAAACGTGGGTTTTATAGAAAACCTGGATGTATGGGTATCAAAAGATCGGAAATTTTATGCCCTTTCTGATGCCACATAGGTTGACTTGTGAATTGAGGACCGGTTCAGATGCCGGCGAATTTTCCGACGACGTAATTCCGGGTTGGTACGAAATTCCAACGAAAAATCTATTCTATCGATACAAATACCCCCAAAACGGTGTTATACCCACTCCAAAATGTTTATTTAGCAATTCTATGGTAATTAATTGACATTTATTTGAATTAAAAGTTTGCAAAATTAAGTTTAGATAAGTTTTATATAGAATTTCCAGAGTTATATAAACTTTTATACTAAGTAGTTAGTAAACTTTATATTCAATCCAAATTATTTTTTTAATCAGTCAAGGATGCCTATTTGGAGTTGGGAGACTGGATTTATGGTGATTTGTCAACAAATAACATTATTTATGTTAATTTTTCGAAAGGTGTACAAACTTTTTTTGCACCTTTTTTATTTTCGTAATAGTATTTGTTATATAACTTTTTATAGAAATCATCTTTTCATGAGCTTTTTTTAGCAAAATGTTTGGCATGAGTTTCTGAACAAAACGTAGTACTAGGTTCCTGTCAAACTTTAAATTTTTTACATGTTTCATCACAAAATGTGCATAGTGCCCAAGGGGTGTAAATACTTTTTTTACATACTGTAATTTCTTTCATTTTGTCGTGTAACGGCTTTCTTTGTTCCTTCGGCGAACAGCAGCTTTGACGCTCTAGGCGTCGCGCCACTCCCTAAAAGGAAGACTGCTGAAGCTGATTAACTGGCCCGGCAAGAGGCTCCAGTTCAGGGCGGGTTGTTTTCGAACTCAAATACCGAATCTCAAATAGCAGGTCCCAAGTGACGAATCAAGTACAAATTTAGGTAAATTACGCTTTATTGTTGAAAAAGAAAGAACTCGACGGCAATTGGTGGTGCGATCTGATGTATTAAGCAGTAAATCCCCACACCCAAGTAAAGACGCTCCCCAATTTAACTTCTGCAGACTAACTAACCCAATGGACAAGCCAATTAGCTGCGTTTAAACTTAAACCCTATATTTTCAGCTTAACAAAATCGTGACGTCACTTCTACGCTAGGGACAGTTATTGAGCTCAAAATCGCTCTTAAAAATTATCAGATCTGACCTTGGTTTAGTTGCGGGCGGCGAGGGCAGGAACGGCTTCGGCGTGGCCACGCACTTACGCTACAGGAACTGGTCAGGAACGGTACAGGAACACCACGCGCGCGGGCTGAGGTCGCACGTGGACGCGCGCTTTCTGCTCGGGTCGGCTTTACGCTATCGATCGGGTTGCGCTATCGGCCGCTAGGTGTCACAGCGGCGCTTTCGTTGATGTGTCCGGACTCGCGATGTGGACCGCAAAAACACTTGCCGGCGTCAGACGCTGGCTCTCGTAGTTCTCAACCTTTCCGCGGGGAGAACTCTCGACTTCCGGGCGCTGGCGTCGCGTGAGCGGCAGAGGAAGGGTTCACGCTCTCGATGCGCTCTGTTTTTCCCAAGAGTGACCGAAGGGGGTGGCGTTTTCCGGGAAATGAGCGGTAGTTGGGGGTCGCTCACCAAAATGGCTGCCAAGGGATGAATGGCAGATCTTGTTGAAGCGCTTTGGTGACGTACAGCGCTGAAACCAACCGGTTTCCCACTTCCGAACTGGCGCGAGGTGACGTGAGGCGCACTGTTCGGTGTGTACGGCGTTGCACACACGGATGAGGGGCTTAGTTCACCGGAAATGGAGCCACAGTTCGGTAATCACTCAAGATGGCGGCCAGGTGACGCTCGGTCGGCCACGTGGACGCGCAAAATGGACGTACGACGCTACTACGACGCCTTTTTGTCGTCTCCAGACAACGTACGGCGCACACCACGCTGTTTCCGAGGACTCTCGACAGCTTTCAGCTCGGTTCAGCGGCGCTGGGCGCTCCCAGACAAAAACCCACGTTGAACGGTGGGTTTTTAGACCTGTTCAACGTTCGTTTCAATAATTACAAAATGGTTCGTTCCTACTTTGCCACTAGCAGTCTTACCTGACAATCTCCTAACCAGCGCACAACAGCAGAATGCCGGTCTAGGCGAGACTAACGAGCCCCGAGTGACCAAACCTAAAGAATTTTCGAGGGGTTTCTATGATTTCGCACATAATTTTACAAAAAGCAAGCTTACTCGTTTGGATTCTACCCGGTACCGTGATTGGCTCCGCTCTAGCCTTCCAACTACTCTTCAGGTGAGCCTAAATCAATATTTTCGGGTTAGATGGCTAATCACCCAGATTTGTTAAAAAAAACTTACACCTTCTTCAGGCAGTATCGCACTTTCCCGAAGGGAAACGTCGAAGCTCAACGGATTTCGCACTAAACTAAAACTTTGGACTACTAAGTCACACGTGCTCACACTTTAGATCACAAAATGGCGGGTAATCTAATCACTTGCTAGTGGCCCTCGAGTGGGACTAAACCGGTCGGCGAGCTTTACTCGAATCGTTCGCAACTCCCGAAGATCATTGGATCTTAGCAAAATCGCCGTCTAACCACACATGTGTGGGACCCGATTGCCGATTAGTTCTCTCTCGTTCTGGTCCCTATCATTCAATTGGGCGATCCCAGCACATACACAACGAGGGTGTACGATTGCAATTATTTGCCAGTACACGGGAGGGATTTTCCTATGCCCATTTTCGCAAATCTTGATTCGTCCCTCAAGGCCATAAATGAGATCTAGCAGAGTGAATTTGAAATGGCACTCCGGTGCACGTGCGCGGAGCACTCAGCAGTTTCCCTTTATGAGAAAGAGATGGCGCAGTTCTTTTGGGTTTGTGTTTTTGGAATGAGTTACCAGTTCATTTGAGTTGCGACAGGGTGACGGTTACATACTCGCCGATGCTAACCAACAAAAATTTTTAAATGAAATTTGAAAATTTTTGAAACAGATAATGAGCTACAAAGTTACGACAAAATAACAAATAAACAAGTCCTTTTTTTTCAAGAAACTAAGTTCCAACTATTAATTAAATTTGTGGTATGATGGTAATATTTCTGAATGGAAAAAATACAATAAGTAAATGAAAAATGAAATGACCTTCATGGTTTCTATGTTGTTTGTTCCTTCTTTTACACGATCTATATACCTTTCTACAATCATCCTTCACATCTATTCTCTAACCAAATATAAATACAAGTTTATCTCAGAAATGTCTGAAAAACTATGTACTAAACCAAATAACTCTAGAAATATCTAGAAAATGTATCAAATCAAAACCGATTTCCGAATTACTTCAGCGTATAAACTGAAAAGAGATAATTTTTAATCCAACTAAATCAAATCACTTCAGAACTTGTCTGAATAACAGATTCCTTAACTAATTCATTCATCTCACATACGCCCTTTGCACACTAAATCAGGGACGCAATACTCGGTAAAAAATTTACCGAAATTACCCTGTAAAAATCAAATTTTACTGAGCTGTCAGTTGAATTTAGGAAATATACTGAACTACGGTAAAAAAATCGCTGAAAGTACCGTACTTCAGTACTTATTTCACTGAGCTACTCAGTAAACCCTAGTTTCCGGTAAATTATTGGTACTCGGTAATTTAATTACCGAGTACTCAGCTAATAACCTTGTGTTTTACTGAAAGCTCAGTAAAGTTTTACCGAGTCTCTCAGTTGAAACTTATGTCATTTTGTAGCTGTCATTTTTTTTATTTGGTCGCTGTTGTCGGACATTTCTCTGAGTACATTCAGAAAAAAGTAATTTTAAACTATAAATTGTGACAAAATAACAGGTATGTGTCTTTTTATTTAAGAAAATTAAATTATTTACTATTTAGAATAATCATTTTTTTTCAGCTCACGTCGAAGCTTCTTCTTTTGATCCATTTTAGAAGGAGCTGGTTTATGTCGTCATTTTTCTATTTTTTAATAATCATGAAAAAATAAGTTGTGATGTTATTGTGAATGTTCATAGGTGAATAAATTTGGTCATCTTTTTGAATAAATAAAAGGAAAATTAATTCAATCCATAAAAAGCATTACCGTAAGCACCGTAAAAACTCAGAATATGTACCGAGCAACCGGTAATTTTTTACCGAGGTCCTCTGTAAAAGTTCAAACCAGCTGTCAGATTAGCGTTTACTGAGCTCTCGGTAGTTTAAACTTTTACCGAGCTGAGTACCGAGCACTCGGCTGTTGAGATTTCGGTAAAAATTTTACCGAGTACGGTAGAAAAATCTAAGTGTGTGCATTCCTAACACTACAACATAGGATCCACACCGAAATTCGTCAGACGTTACGGACTCTACGAATGACATTCACCAGAAGGGTGAACTGTCAAAGTCTGATGAGTGATTTGTTTACTACTTGGGATGGAAAAGGTTGCGAAATTGATGATTTCAGGGAAAACTGCGGGAAATTGGCATTAACTAAAGCAAAAAGGACTGGAATTTACGCTACTATGGATTTGCAACTGATTGAACGAAAAATCTGGTGAGTTTTATGTATTTCAAGGAACGGAATTCAATCTACTTTTTTTTCAGGCTGGAGTGAAATTATGGAGATTTGTTTGGATGAAGTTATTGCTGATAAATGGAAAACGTGGTCTACAACGGAGGAAACAGCTAACTGACATCTCGACGTTGGACAGATTTGCCGTATAACCTCAAAGAGTGTTTTGTTTAGGCTTGTTTTGCGACTGGTTCGTGCTTTGGCTTGAGCACATTCATAGCTGTAGGATTTCAGTTCCGTTGATTCGAGGCCCGTTCGATGGCTAGGCTTTTTTCAAAAACGAGCCATGAAAGGTGCCGGAAATGCGGTTCCCACTCTCGTCTTCAAGCACATACGTGTTGGTTCCGAGGACGTCGCGGACTCGCGCGCGGGTGAACTTCGTCCCGAACTTCCCGACAAACTTCTTCGCGGCATCTGAAAGGTGGACGTTTTTCTTGTAAACCCAGTCTCCTTTTTGGAATCGGTGCTTCTCGTTCGATCGGAGATTGTACGGCTTGGAGTACCGCTGATAAGCTTTGTGGAGGTTTTCGCGGACGAGCTCGTAAAGCTTTCGGAGTTGTTCGCTCAACTGAACCGGATCAGGATCTTTTCCGTCGCCGTGGTCACGCAGATGTTCATACTCAGTGCCGGAACTAACCATGTTTCGGCCAAAGTTGATAAAGAAGGGCGTGAAACCGGTGCTTTCATGGACGCTGGTCCTGATGGCCTTCGCGATTTGCTGAACGTTTTCGTCCCAATCTCGGTGGTCAGCCTGCCTGTTCAGTGCGCACCGGATAGCCGTAACGATGACCCTGTTGACCCTTTCCGACGGGTTCGGGCTCGGATGGTACACCGCTAGGTTCCAGTGCGAGACTCCGTATCGGTCCAAACACTTTCTGAATGCGTCCGATAGAAAAACCTTCGCGTTGTCGGTGATACAGACCGACGGAGCTCCGAAAAGGTTGAACACCAGATTCTCGAGAACCGTACAGACGGCCGGTGCTGTCGCGGTCTTCATACACTGCACGATCACAAATTTCGAGAAGAAATCACAGATAACGAGGATCCAGATATTTCCGCGCCGCGATCTGGGATATGGACCCAGAAAATCCATCGAGATCATCTCCCACGGCCTAGAGCACATTTTCTGTTTGCCACAGGGCGGTTGCACATTCTGGTTCGGGACTTTCGACTCTTTGCAGACTTGGCAGCTAAAACAGAACCGTTTTACGTCACTCGCCATCCGTGGCCAGTAGAATCGCTCTCGTACTTTTCCTAGGGTCTTGAGGTAGCCAAGGTGAGCTTCGTTGTGAACCGTTTCTACCAACTTGCGGCGCTCTGCCAGCGGCACAACGCGCTTCCAACGAAAGGTTGGATCTTCCAGCAGCGCCGAATTGGTGATGTACTTGAAGACGTCGCCGCTCACGATCTTGAAGTCACGGTAGCGATCCGGATGTTGTTCGACCATTTTCTTCAGACCTTCGACGTACGGATCAGGCAACTCCCAGTCAATTTTGAAGACACTCCGGCTGAGCGCATCGGCGGAAATGTTCTCTGAACCTTTCTTGTACTGTAGAACGAGGTCGTACTTTGAAAGCTTTAGCGCCCACCGGGCAATTCGAGGACTTTTAGACTCAATCGACATGGTTTGTAGAAAGGTTAGACTCATGGCGTCCGTTTGGACGATAAATCGACTTCCTTCTACAAAGTGCCGGAAGTTCTCGATACTGAGCAACACTGCAAGACATTCCCGCTCGGTGGCGCTGTATTTCTTCTGCGTACTTGACAGCTTCTTCGAGAAGTAGGCGATGCACTTTCGTTCTCCGTCCTGAATCTGGGTTAATACGGAACCTACTGCCAGATCGGAACTGTCCGTCTCGATGATGAAAGCCTTGGAGAAATCAGGATTCGCTAAGATTGGGGCAGACACTAGAGCTTCTTTCAGTTTCTTGAGCGCTTCGTCAGCTTCTTGCGTCCAGGCGAACTTCTTACGCCCCTTCTTCAGCAGGTCGGTGATCGGTGTAGTGATCTCGGAGTAGTTGCACACGAACTTCTGGTAGAAACCGGCCAGTCCTAGCAACCGTCGCACGTCCTTTACTGTCCGCGGAGCGGGATAGTCGAGTACGGGTTGGATCTTGGCGACATCTGTGGCAAGGCCATCTTCTGACAGCACGTATCCAAGATACTTGATACTGGTCTGGCAGAACTTGGACTTAAGGATGTTGATGGTCAGGCCTGCGGCGGTCAATCGTTCAGCTACGCACCGGATCAAGCGAACGTGCTCTTCGAACGACTCGGAGGTGATAATTATATCATCCAAGTAAACATAGACGTATGGCTCCAAGTCGTGACCGAGCACCTTGGACATCAACCGGCACATGGTTGCTGGCGCGTTGGACAGGCCAAAAGGCATAACCTTGAACCGGTATAGCCCCTTGTTCGTCCGGAAGGCCGTCTTGTTCTTGGCTTCATCCTCAAGCTCCACCTGGTAGTATGATTCGGTAAGGTCGATTACCGAGAAGTACTTGACCCGCTGAATTCGCTGGAGGATTGTTGACATATTTGGGATTGGAAACTCATCTCTCTTTGTCATCGAGTTCAGGCGGCGCGAATCTAAACAAATTCGCCACTTTCCCGTAGGCTTTTTGATCGGCAACAATGGGTTGAGGAAATCCGCTGACCCCTCGCACTCTTCAATAACGTCCAGGTTCAACAAACGATCCATTTCGGCATCGATGACCGACTCCACAGCCGGAGACCATCGATAGGACGGTATGCGCTTCCCTGTCGCCCCCGGAATCAGCTCGATTGGATGTTTGATGAGATGGGTTCGGCCGAGTCGACCCTCACGGGTAACCGGAAGTTGTTGAATCGCCTCGAACAGCAGATTTTGTTGCTCCGTAGTGAGTTGATGCTGCGTTTCCACGTCAGTCGGCTTTTCGAATGCTACAGGAGGGATCTCAACTGTTGGCATGTCGAGACTGGGATCGGCCTCTATCGGTTCCGATAGGGCGATCGGTTCTACGCCGGGAATCAAGTGGAAACATACAGGTTGATCATCTTCCCCAAAGTGGTTTTCGGCAAATAGAAAGTTCAGCTCGTTGTCCATGAGAGTTGGAACGACTCCTTCCGAAGGAGCACTTTCAGGATCGGCGGTCAATTTAAAGTTGAAAGCACGAAGGAAATCGATTCCAAGTATAAGATCCTTGGCGATTTCCGGGACCACTAGGGTGGGGATGATTTTTGTAACGCTCTGGTACTTGTACGGAATATTTACGTATCCCAGACAGGAGTACGGAGTTCGATCAGCTGTTCGCACTTGCATGCTACAGTTCTGAATCTTCAGACCTAGACGGTTGATTAGCGGTACTGAACTAATGATGGACACGTTTGCTCCCGTGTCTGCCAGTCCTTCGATCTCGTGATTAAGAACCGAAACAGTCAGATGAGGACAACGGTTGAAGCGGGTGTTGATGAGATAGGTTTCGTTGAAGTATTGAAAGTTAATGCTGGGAACCGGGCAGCTGGCCTCTTGGGGAGATTGGTTCCCGTTGATCTCCTCGCCTAATCGTTTTTTTGATTTCGCCGCCGGTACCGCACGGATGTTGTGTCGCTGGGGGCACCGGAACGCTGTAGTGTCTTGGTGACCACAAATGTGGCTGATCACATTCACGCCAGGTGTGTCCAACCTTACGACAGTTCCAGCAGGTCGCTTTACCATTCTCCGCCGGGTCCGATCCAGACTGACGGAATCGGTTCGCTCTTCCGCCTGCGGCGTTGATGGCATCGACTTCGCCGTCAGTCTCGAACTCTTCCTCCAGCAGAAGTCCTTCTTCGTCCAGGAGCACCTCGTTGACCAAGGGATTCTTGTTTTTGGCTTGAGGGTTGTACAACTGACCTTCGAGTGTGTCGAACATGTAACACAACTGGGCCAGGTGCTCAAGGGAGACCACTGTATGGAGGGCCAGGCGACGTTTGTACGACATTTTCATGTTTTCAACCACGATCTCGAAAATCTCCGCCTCGCTCATGGGCCGTCTCAATCGCTGGGACATCAACTCGATGTCGGTCATAAACGCGCTGAAGAGTTCATTTGGTCTTTGCTTCCGAGCGCGCATCTCCTCCTTGGTGAACCGGTCGCGATTCGGGTTGTCGTACCTCAGACGCAGGTAGTATAGCAAGGTGTCCCAGCTGTCGAACTTCCTCTCGTATGCTGTGTACCACGTGTACGCGTCGTCCTTGAACAACAGGTGCGCATGGGTCTTCAGCTCCTCCTTGCTGACCCTGTAGGACCGGCACCGAACATCAATCTGGTTTAGAAAGTCTATGACCGGAACGGAGCTACTATCTCCCGAGAACTTCGGCCACTTTTCGATCATGTTGCATGTCTGGTGCGGTAGTCGTCGACGCTCCCAGTAATTCCATTGGTTTGGATCTACATCGTAACCACGGTTGAAGGGTGGAGCGGGTTCTGATCTGGAATACTGTAATCCTGGCGCAGGAGTTTCACCGCGGTTTCCGAGAGGAACTGGTTCCATGTGTGGAGACTGGAAACCACGCCGAGACACCTGCGGAAAATTCTCTGGAGGAGGGAGCTGAGAACCTAGTCCGGGATTTCCACTGCTAGTCACCGGTGGATGATGCTCCGGCAACGGATACTGGTAACTTTGAACCTGATAGCTCTGCGGTTGACTTCGCGGCACCGTTCCGAATGAAAACCCTGAAGAACCCCTGTTCTGACAACCGTAGAGGCTCGGATTGTGCATCGGGAACTCGGAACCGGGCATCCAGTTCCGCTGACCATCGAACCGTGTCGGTGTCGAATGGGCTCCCATACTCGGTTGCAAGCTCTCTGCCCAATTGCTGTTTGTTCTTGGTAACTGGTCAGTCGCTCCGACAGGTGTTACGTGACGTCCCGGATGGTCGATGTGCGACACTTCCTGGTCGTGAAGGCCTACGTTAGCAATTTGTCTTGCCAGATCGTTGACGATGGTGTCTCGCACGATGGGACGGTTGGCCTGCTGGTTGAGGAGGTTTCCAACATAAGATTTTACGTAATCTTCGATTTCCGAGCGATGCACGTAGTCCATCGGATTGGGGTCCTGTTGAGTCGTCTTCTTGTACAAGGGATCGGTCTGCACGTTTCTTCCTGGTTCGGTCAAAAGTGGTCCTGGAAACAGTGTTGATCCACGAGCTACCTCAGTTGCATTCGTGGGACCTTGCCAAGGGCTGTTAATATTCGGGAGCGGCAGGTTGGCTAGCCGCGACAGTGGTGGACTCAAGGATCGCCGAGTGCTGGAAGGTGGCATTGTACTCGGTTGTTCCGATGTTGTTGGCAAGACCGGCGCAACGACGTTCCACGGATTACCCCTGTGTCCTGCGGAAGAGGTCACTTGTGTCTCTGCGTTCTGACGAGATTGGTTCACCGTTGTCTGCGTCGCGTTCCGATAATCAGCAAGCGGACGATAGGGATCAAGACTCGGCTGCGGCTGCGAAATAATTCGCTTGGCTAGGTCCAGCCGTCGGGCCTCAGCTTCCGGGGTCTCGATCTCCAATAAACTGAAAGGTTCATCAATTATGCTGATCTGCTGGGACTCAACTGGTTGAGCCACAACCGCATTTGGAGCTGGCGCAGAAGTCAGGCTTGGCCTCAACGAGGCAACGCTAACCGTTTCCGTCGTCTGAACTTCTGGGGCTCTCGCCGTCGTGGCCATAGTCACGGGAACAGTCGGAAACCAAGGGACGTCGCTGGTAGTTGGCACACGCTCGCTGGAGTCTTCAATCTGCGACTCGACTGGATCGCTCCTTTGTTGATCTGGAAGGTACAGTGCACTCAGGTCCTCCTGGAAGTACTTCACCATGAGATTTTGTGCTTGGTCCATCAGCATGATTTTGTTGAGCGACTCCGACTGGTAGTTAGCCTTACAACGCCACAGTCGTCGATAGTAGTGAATCAGACGAGATTTGCACCTCGCTGTTCGTCCTGCGCGTAAGTTCTCTTCAATCTCCTGTAGAGCTTTGAGCACCAACCAGTACTCATCCGCCATGGTCCGATTCGTAGGGTACTCGTCATCGTTGTCATGTTCCGTTCGAAGCCAGTTTCGCAAGATTCGTCTTCCTTCATCAATACTCCGCCGCCCGTACGGACCACATCGTAGTTCCACTTCGTACTCCACTTCATCTTCCCGTAATTCATCAGCTCTGATCCTTAACTTCTCCATTTCACTTCAGTCAAAAAAAAATTACAAACCGAAACGAATTCACAACAATTAACTTATCGGAACACGCGTATGACAGAATAAAGCAATTAACTCTGAACAAAATAAACTTTGTTTACTGAAAAATATGTTTCCAAACACTAATCAACTAACAAAACTAAAGATAAGTCTCGAACCAACTAAAGAGACTTACCAACTATATGAGCGCCTTTTCTTGGCTTAGCGATTTGGATCAATGTTTATGGATGGAAAATAACTGTTTCAAACTATTGGTAGAGTACTGTTTTGTCACGGAACGTTAGAGCTTAAGCTCACCAAAAGTTTTCAGGAAAATCCAACTAAATTTCCCCAAACCGAACTCAAATGAACTAATGATACCAATGTGAGCTTTGGCTCTAACAATTATTGTAATTAATGAATGAAAATTAAATAAATCAACCAATTTGTTTGAGCCCACGTTGGGCGCCAATTTGTAACGGTTTTCTTTGTTCCTTCGGCGAACAGCAGCTTTGACGCTCTAGGCGTCGCGCCACTCCCTAAAAGGAAGACTGCTGAAGCTGATTAACTGGCCCGGCAAGAGGCTCCAGTTCAGGGCGGGTTGTTTTCGAACTCAAATACCGAATCTCAAATAGCAGGTCCCAAGTGACGAATCAAGTACAAATTTAGGTAAATTACGCTTTATTGTTGAAAAAGAAAGAACTCGACGGCAATTGGTGGTGCGATCTGATGTATTAAGCAGTAAATCCCCACACCCAAGTAAAGACGCTCCCCAATTTAACTCCTGCAGACTAACTAACCCAATGGACAAGCCAATTAGCTGCGTTTAAACTTAAACCCTATATTTTCAGCTTAACAAAATCGTGACGTCACTTCTACGCTAGGGACAGTTATTGAGCTCAAAATCGCTCTTAAAAATTATCAGATCTGACCTTGGTTTAGTTGCGGGCGGCGAGGGCAGGAACGGCTTCGGCGTGGCCACGCACTTTTTTTTTTTTTTTTTTTTTAATTTATATTTATTTAGATTTTCTCTTCCATGTACATTCATTCAGTTAAAATATTATTGAGTGTCCAATCACAATCGATGACTTTTCACCTCAATTTTAAATACAAGCAACTTTCATTTATTCATGAAATATTGTAGCTTTCGCTATTCAGTGATTTCAAATGTAGGAGGTCCTACATGTACAAAAGGGAAAAGGGATACCTTAAAACTAACTTATAAACTATATAAAGAGCGGATCAATGCAGCTGAAGACTGCAATGATTTTTGTCGAAATGCATCAATTATCTTATTGGACATAACATCCAAAGTGTCAACTTCAGCTAATTGATGAAGTTCACTGGTGCTGAACCAGGGAGGAAGTTTCAGAATCATTTTCAGAATTTTGTTCTGAATCCTCTGAAGTTTTTTCTTCCTGGTTAAGCAACAGCTTGTCCAGATCGGCACAGCATAAAGCATGGCAGGTCTGAAAATTTGTTTATAAATTAACAGTTTATTCTTGAGACAAAGTCTAGAATTCCTGTTTATAAGTGGATACAAACATTTAATATATTTGTTACATTTAACCTGGATACTTTCAATGTGATCCTTGTAAGTAAGGTTTTTGTCAAAAGCAAGTCCAAGATATTTCACTTGATCCTCCCACTTTAAATTTACCTCATTCATCTTTATGATGTGATGACTTTTTGGTTTAAGAAAATCAGCCCTTGGTTTGTGAGGGAAAATAATAAGTTGAGTTTTTGCAGCATTTGGAGTAATTTTCCATTCTTTCAAATAAGAATTGAAAATATCCAAGCTTTTTTGTAATCTTCTTGTGATGACACGAAGGCTTCTACCTTTGGCGGAGATGCTTGTATCATCAGCAAAAAGTGATTTCTGACATCCTGGGGGCAAATCAGGCAAGTCAGAAGTAAAAATATTGTATAAAATTGGACCCAAAATGCTTCCTTGAGGGACGCCGGCACGTACAGGTAGTTGATCAGATTTGCTATTCTGATAACATACCTGCAGAGTACGATCCGTCAAATAATTTTGAATAATTTTCACGATGTAAATCGGAAAATTAAACCTTTTCAATTTCGCAATCAAACCTTTATGCCAAACACTGTCAAATGCTTTTTCTATGTCTAGAAGAGCAGCGCCAGTAGAATAGCCCTCAGATTTGTTGCTTCGAATTAAATTTGAAACTCTCAACAACTGATGAGTAGTTGAATGCCCAAGGCGAAATCCAAACTGCTCATCAGCGAAAATTGAATTTTCATTAATGTGCGTCATCATTCTATTAAGAATTATTCTTTCGAATAATTTACTAATAGATGAAAGCAAACTAATGGGCCGATAGCTTGAGGCTGCAGCAGGATTTTTATCCGGTTTTAAAATCGGAACTACTTTGGCATTTTTCCAACTACTGGGAAAATATGCCAAATCAAAACATTTGTTGCAAATTTTGACCAAGCTACTTAAAGTTGCTTCGGGTAATTTTTTAATTAAAATGTAATAAATGCCATCCTCACCAGGGGCTTTCATATTTTTAAATTTTTTGATAATGGATTTTATTTCATTCAGATCCGTATTAAAAACTTCATCTGATGAAAATTCTTGTTCAGCAATATTCTGAAATTCTATTGAAATTTGATCTTCAATAGGACTCAAAACATTTAAGTTGAAATTATGAGCACTCTCAAACTGCTGAGCAAGTTTTTGAGCTTTCTCCCCATTAGTTAATAGAATATTATCACCATCTTTTAAAGAAGGGATTGGTTTTTGAGGTTTCTTAAGAACCTTTGAAAGTTTCCAAAAAGGTTTGGAATAAGGTTTAATTTGTTCGACATCTCTTGCGAACTTTTCATTTCGCAGGAGAGTGAATCTGTGGTCAATAACCTTTTGCAAATCTTTTTGAATTCGCTTCAGTGCAGGATCACGAGAACGTTGATACTGTCTTCGGCGAACATTTTTCAGACGAATCAGAAGCTGAAGATCGTCATCAATAATGGGAGAATCAAATTTGACTTGGACTTTAGGAATAGCAATATTCCTAGCATCCAAAATTGCATTAGTTAAAGATTCCAAGGCTGAATCAATATCAGCTTTGGTTTCTAAAACAAAATCATGATTTAAATTGTTCTCAATATGATGCTGATACCTGTCCCAATTAGCTTTGTGGTAATTAAACACAGAACTATTGGGTCTGGTAACTGCTTCATGAGAAAGTGAAAAAGTTACTGGAAGATGATCAGAATCAAAATCAGCATGAGTCACTAAAGGACCACAATACTGACTTTGATTTGTCAAAACCAAATCAATTGTTGATGGATTTCTAACAGAAGAAAAGCAAGTTGGTCCATTCGGGTATAAAACCGAATAAAGACCAGAAGTGCAATCTCTGAATAGAATTTTACCATTGGAATTTACTTTTGAATTATTCCAAGATTGGTGTTTGGCATTAACATCACCGATGATCAAAAATCGAGATCTATGCCGAGTAAGTTTATTCAAATCCCCTTTGAAATAATTTTTATTTTCCCCAGTGCATTGGAATGGTAAATATGCAGCTGCAATCATAATTTTCCCAAAAGAAGTTTCAAGTTCAATGCCCAAACTTTCAATAACTTTTAACTTAAAGTCACGTAAAGTGCTATAAGTCATACTACGGTGGATAACTATTGCAACTCCACCGCCATTTCGATTCATTCTGTTATTGATTATAACTTTATAATCTGGATCACTTTTCAAATAAGTGCCAGTTTTTAAAAATGTTTCGGTTATAACAGCAACATGCACGTTATGAACTCGTAAAAAGTTGAAAAATTCATTTTCTTTCGCTTTTAAAGAGCGAGCATTAAAATTCATAATATTGATGGTATTACTTAGATCCATGATTAAACTTCAGGGTAAGAACAACATCATTCGCAAATTTTAATCCAATCTGGATAGCTTCCATCATGGATGTAGCATTACTCATTGTTTGAATCAAACCAAACAGTGAGTTTTGCAAAAAAGTCATTTTTTCAAACGTAACATCGCCGAGATCAGAAGATCCCAAAGCGTTGCTAGCAGAAAAATTTTCAAATGAAATTTGAGGTACCTGCCCAATTTGAAAATTGGTAGAGGATTTAAAATTCGTGGATGAACCCGAACCCGAAACGACGTTGGCATAAGAAATGCCATTGCTGTTACCTAACTTTTCCACGGTAGGGGTATTGTTCGAGTGAGACAGCACGAACGTTTGATTTAAAGATGCAGGTACAACCTGACTTTGAGAAAATTTCGGTTTGGATTTCGGCTGATGCTTAGCACGAGAATCCAAAACCTTTTTTCTGATGGGGCAATCCCAGAAATTTGATTTGTGATTTCCACCACAATTTGCACATTTAAATTGGGTGACTTCTTTCACGGGACAATTGTCCTTGTTGTGAGAAGAATCCCCGCAAACCATGCATTTTGGAACCATGGCGCAATGATCAGTACCGTGACCGAATGCCTGGCAACGCCGGCACTGGGTCAGATTCTGGCCATTACCGCCATGTTTCTTAAAATGCTCCCACTTTACCCGTACATGGAACAAAAACTGAACTTTGTCCAAATGTTTCAAATTGTTGATTTCATTTCTGTTGAAATGAATCAGATAAAATTGTGAAGTCAAACCAAAGCGAGAAATATTCCCGTTTGATTTTTTCTTCATTGGTATTACTTGGGATGGGGCAAAGCCAAGCAACACCTTAAGTTCGTTTTTGATCTCATCCACCGACAAGTCGTTGGAGAGACCTTTCAGGACCGCCTTGAATGGACGAGCATTCTTGGTCTCATACGTGTAGAAATTGTGTTTGTGGTTTTTCAAATAACCAACAAAAGTTTGGTGATCTTGTAAAGATTCCGTCAACAAGCGACATTCTCCTCTTCGACCAAGCTGGAACGAAACCTTCAAATTGCAAGTTTCCTTGCAATTCTTCAGTTGCGTTCGAAAGCTGGCCAAATCGGAAACGGAAGTCACTACAATTGGCGGAGCCTTTACTCGTTTCTCGACGGCAGAAGGCTCAGTACGAGGAGAAGGATCCTTGTCAACAGTTTCGGATAAAACACCGAAACTATTTGCCAATGGAATTGGAGGATTGACCTCACTTTCAGAATCAGAATCAGACCTCGGATGAGGCTGTTTTCTTTTTCTGTTTCCGTTAGCCGATTTAGCGTTCAAACGCTTCACCGACGTAACGACCAAATCTTCAGAAGATTTGCGTTTACCTTTGTTTTGACGCATTTTGCAAGCAAAGTTCTCTTAAAAAGATGGCTTCGTTTGTAAAATACAACAAAATTTCAGGTGGGGTTAGTCTTGAAAAGACTGTTTAGAATTTGGGAAAATAACTCAGGTAGTCTTTAAAAAGACTGTGAATTTTTTTTGAAATAACTCTGAGCTTAGGTAGTAAAAAATACCGCAGCTCTAGTGTCCGTTGTGGCCACGCACTTACGCTACAGGAACTGGTCAGGAACGGTACAGGAACACCACGCGCGGGCTGAGGTCGCACGTGGACGCGCGCTTTCTGCTCGGGTCGGCTTTACGCTATCGATCGGGTTGCGCTATCGGCCGCTAGGTGTCACAGCGGCGCTTTCGTTGATGTGTCCGGACTCGCGATGTGGACCGCAAAAACACTTGCCGGCGTCAGACGCTGGCTCTCGTAGTTCTCAACCTTTCCGCGGGGAGAACTCTCGACTTCCGGGCGCTGGCGTCGCGTGAGCGGCAGAGGAAGGGTTCACGCTCTCGATGCGCTCTGTTTTTCCCAAGAGTGACCGAAGGGGGTGGCGTTTTCCGGGAAATGAGCGGTAGTTGGGGGTCGCTCACCAAAATGGCTGCCAAGGGATGAATGGCAGATCTTGTTGAAGCGCTTTGGTGACGTACAGCGCTGAAACCAACCGGTTTCCCACTTCCGAACTGGCGCGAGGTGACGTGAGGCGCACTGTTCGGTGTGTACGGCGTTGCACACACGGATGAGGGGCTTAGTTCACCGGAAATGGAGCCACAGTTCGGTAATCACTCAAGATGGCGGCCAGGTGACGCTCGGTCGGCCACGTGGACGCGCAAAATGGACGTACGACGCAACTATGACGCCTTTTCGTCGTCTCCAGACAACGTACGGCGCACACCACGCTGTTTCCGAGGACTCTCGACAGCTTTCAGCTCGGTTCAGCGGCGCTGGGCGCTCCCAGACAAAAACCCACGTTGAACGGTGGGTTTTTAGACCTGTTCAACGTTCGTTTCAATAATTACAAAATGGTTCGTTCCTACTTTGCCACTAGCAGTCTTACCTGACAATCTCCTAACCAGCGCACAACAGCAGAATGCCGGTCTAGGCGAGACTAACGAGCCCCGAGTGACCAAACCTAAAGAATTTTCGAGGGGTTTCTATGATTTCGCACATAATTTTACAAAAAGCAAGCTTACTCGTTTGGATTCTACCCGGTACCGTGATTGGCTCCGCTCTAGCCTTCCAACTACTCTTCAGGTGAGCCTAAATCAATATTTTCGGGTTAGATGGCTAATCACCCAGATTTGTTAAAAAAAACTTACACCTTCTTCAGGCAGTATCGCACTTTCCTGAAGGGAAACGTCGAAGCTCAACGGATTTCGCACTAAACTAAAACTTTGGACTACTAAGTCACACGTGCTCACACTTTAGATCACAAAATGGCGGGTAATCTAATCACTTGCTAGTGGCCCTCGAGTGGGACTAAACCGGTCGGCGAGCTTTACTCGAATCGTTCGCAACTCCCGAAGATCATTGGATCTTAGCAAAATCGCCGTCTAACCACACATGTGTGGGACCCGATTGCCGATTAGTTCTCTCTCGTTCTGGTCCCTATCATTCAATTGGGCGATCCCAGCACATACACAACGAGGGTGTACGATTGCAATTATTTGCCAGTACACGGGAGGGATTTTCCTATGCCCATTTTCGCAAATCTTGATTCGTCCCTCAAGGCCATAAATGAGATCTAGCAGAGTGAATTTGAAATGGCACTCCGGTGCACGTGCGCGGAGCACTCAGCAGTTTCCCTTTATGAGAAAGAGATGGCGCAGTTCTTTTGGGTTTGTGTTTTTGGAATGAGTTACCAGTTCATTTGAGTTGCGACAGGGTGACGGTTACAGTCGTTCTCGTGAAACCGCGTACGCCTAAGTCCAAAATGTAAACAAACGTTTAGGTGATTCCGGTGGTTAGTGAGTGGTGGTCCACGACGTCAATCAAAACAGAACGCGTCCGCAGCCAGGACTTGGACGCGGATACCTTCGAAGGAGGATGGTGCGGAACAAGGTTAGGGGATTAGGGGAAGGTTGGTTTTCAAAAGGATGAGGCCAGCTTCCTGCCGGATCTGCAGCTGTTTCACAACCGAAATGGGTAAGAAGGAAGCTTGAATGTTTGGTGGCGTTTGTGTTTGATTTTGTTTGTTTTTGTAGGACGCCGTTTATGCGGATGTGAATTTGCACCGGTTGTATTCGATAAAGTTAATTTTAACGGTGAGGAGAAGGATCCGACGGAAGAGGGAAACGACGAGAAGCGATCGGAGGTGGTCAGCGCGGATGTTGCACTCGGTGCCGGCGGTTTACGACCATCAGCAGCATTATGTGCCGGAAGTGATGACGGGACAGTGTGGGATGTCCTGAGGGTCCGCAGTCCATTTCTCGGTGCGGGACATGTTTGACGAGTATTACAAAAACATCTGGAAGAACAGTTTGCACCAGTTCTGGAAGAACCGTCTGTACGAAAGCCGCAGGTCCTGAAGATGTCGTACTCGGATTACTTCCAGAGGTTGGAGCGATATCCGACGAACCTGATCAAGAACATCTACCTGGAATACCGAAGAAGTCGGAAAACGTCGACTTACCTTCCCGAATTAACAACCAAATTGCCAACTCCTCCAAGCCTGTCCTGATGATGGCCGGCAACGAGACCACCCTGTTCTCTACATCGCTGTCGCGCTCCAAAATGTAGGCCGCGATGTTAAGCAGCATAAGCAGAAGTTTTAATATTAAAATAAAAATAAAAATAGAAATAAAATCCATCACATTTTTCGAAAATCATCACTGTAATGTTAAATGTTATTTATTGTTGCCATAAAAAGTTTCTTCTTATAATAAAAGTAAAAAACTTTTACCGATACAACGATTTTGTTCCAGAAGTGCATGGTAGTATCAAAAAATTTCCAACTTTTAAATTAAAAAGTTTGAACTTTCTACGAATATTCACCAACGCGAACTTTTAATCCAACGAACGATCTTTTTAAATTTAGAGTATTTTTTCTTTGTGTGTAGAGGTGAAGATACCAAATTAGGTCAAATAAGTTCTAACATGCATTTGCAACAGCTAGATGCGTCTGCAGCGTAGACGCGTGCAGGAAGTAATCGGCGGCGACTTTTCCTTGGCCAGTGCGAACGCGTCCCGTACGAGCTTGGCACTGTCTCCGATGAACATTTGCACCAGCTGCGGGCCGGCCAACTTCAGGAAGGTCGATTTTGTTTGCGTATTCCCTTCGGCGGATGAATTTCCAGGTTCTTGAACGTGTACTTTGCGTCATCGGCTGCACGACGCCCGAGCATGGGTAAATAACAAGGGAAATGCGTAATAATACCTTTCTCTGGTATCAATACCAAATTTTGGTATTCCTGGACCCTTTGAAATTTGTCTTAAGGATTATGCAAGAGCAAAATGTGCTATCATACCAATTAAAGGTATTGTTTTGATATTGCAAAATTGCAGAATTTGTCAATGGTCGAACACCACATATTGGTATTATTTTGGTATTAAAGTGTTTTATCAAATTCCTCTGAAACTATGGGAAAATTTTGACCAATTTTGACAAAATAATTAATTTTGCACTAAAATGATGTCTCAAAGCGAATGCTTTCATTGAAAACCGGAAATTTCAAACTTGATTTTAAACATTTTTGATATACCCCCTAAAGAAATGACTTGAAATTTTGGAAAATTTTCTAAGTCAGGATGGCACATTTTGGTATTATTTTGGTATTAAAGTGTTTTATCAAATTCCTCTGAAACTATGGGAAAATTTTGACCAATTTTGACAAAATAATTAATTTTGCACTAAAATGATGTCTCAAAGCGAATGCTTTCATTGAAAACCATCGGGACTGGCAACACCAGCCAGCAACAGTCAAGTGTTCGGAGCTCTTCAAACTTTTCGATTTTTTCGCCGTAATTTACCGTGATTATCCGCGAGTTTGCTGCTCCAGCATGCCAAGGGCCGGCCGTGGCCGTGGCAGTTCGAGTGCGGCCTCGAAAAACCCGCGAAGCTCATCTACCGGCAGAGTGCAGAAAGGTAAACACACCAACGCCGCATCGACCGCCATCGCGCACGGGAGCGTGCCCAGTGACGTCACCGATCCATCGTTTTTACACGTGTCATACCGTCCACGTGAGTCCCCAGTACGGACGAGACAATCGACCCGGGCATCCGGAAGCACTTCCGGCCAGCAGCAGCAGCAGCAGCAGTCCACCAGCACTACGACAACAACCACTTCCAACGTTCCCACCAGCAACGAATTTGAGATGCTGAGTGGAGAAGAAAACAACACCGCCAGTGACAGCAGCAGTGCTAGCGACGACGATGACGATGATGAACTTGCGCGCAAGCAAGGAAAGCAGAAAAAGTGTAACTCTCCGAAGGAACGACGACCACCTCCAATTTTTGTTTTGGAAACGTTGGCAGACGATATTGACGAGTTGCTTGAGGGACTCCAATATTGTCTGAAAATTAGTAAAACTTCATTGCAAGTTATTACGCACAATAAACAGAATTTCGACCTGGTGGTGAAGAAGTTGAAGTTGCGAAACTTCAAATTCTTCACATTTGATCCTGCAGAGAAGGTCCCAGTGAAGATCGTCCTTCAGGGATATCCGGACCGCCCGATCTCCGACCTGGAAGAACACCTGTCGGGCATCAAGGTTAAGCCTCGAGAGGTTAAGGTGCTCTCGAAATCGACAACGGTCACAGGTACGTACACATTGTACCTCCTGTACTTCGATCGTGGGTCCGTCAAAATACAGGACCTTCGGCGGATCAAAGCACTGGACGGCTTCTTCGTGACGTGGCGATTCTACACGAAGAATCCGACCGACGCAGCGCAATGCCACCGCTGTCAAAAATTCGGACACGGTTCAAGAAACTGTAACCTTCCGCCCCGGTGCGTAAAGTGCGGTGAGACCCACTTCACCGAAAGGTGCAATCTTCCGCGGAAAGACCAGCTGGGGGAAAACGCCCAGCAGCACAAAGCGCGCGTCAAGTGCGCGAACTGTGGTGGAAACCACACGGCGAATTTCCGTGGCTGTGCCGCGCGGAAAAAGTACCTCGAGGAGCAGGACAAGAAGAAGAAAGCGCCAGCGTCCCGCCAGCCTCCGAAGACTTCGAGCTCGAACGCTGCAGCAGCTGGCGGCGGAGCGGTTCCATCAACCAAACCAGCGTTCCCTCCCGGTTGGGGAGGTTCGTACGCTAGAGTAGCCGCTTCTGGCGACGGTACTCCCCCGGGACAAGCTGATGTTACCGGTGATGATCTCTTCACGCTTCCTGAGTTTTTCGCCCTTGCTGGTGAGATGCTCACGCGCTTTCGTGCCTGCCGAAACAAGGCAGAACAATTCCAAGCTCTCAGTGAGCTGATGATGAAGTACATCTACAACGGATAAGCTGTCTTGTGCAGCGAAGTTTTTCGACGTCAACAGACAACACAAACTGTGATTTAGTTTTAAGCTTTTTCTATTTCTATCCTTTTCCTTAGCAAATCTCGAAGGTTTTTTTTTTAATTTTTCCTTCTCTTGCCAAATCCATTGTTAGAATATCCAATTACATCTAAATGAATTATAGTGTAAACCATAGTTGAAAGGAACTCCAAAACTCTATTAGGTTATAAGAAACACAAAATTGTAAATTGATTATTTACTAATAAACACTAATTGAATTGAAAATTCATTGAAAACCGGAAATTTCGAACTTGATTTTAAACATTTTTGATATACCCCCTACAGAAATGACTTGAAATTGTGGAAAATTTTCTAAGTCAGGATGGCACATTTTGGTATTATTTTGATATTAAAGTGTTTTATCAAATTCCTCTAAAACTATGGGATTTTTTTTACCAATTTGGACAAGATAATAAATTTTGCGCTAAAATGACTTGAAAAAAAAAACCAAATACTTTGAAAAACGAGTCAATTGAAAGATTATTGAATTTTGGTGAATTTCAATCCAGTTTTATTTTAATAACACTTATTTTTCAATCTTGTTATTTTACAGAATCTTCAAGAACTTCATGCACAGGCCGTTCATCAATGACAAATGCATTCGGTGTGGTGAAGAATATCACTAAGAACAACATGGAATCATCAGAGAAGTAGATTTGGCTGTTGCATATGGATTATTTCCGTTTTTTCACTAACTGCAACTGCTGCACTAAAAATGGTATGAAAATACCAAATTTAGGTATTACTTGTGCAAATATCAGCGACCAAAATGTGATCTTGGTTGCCCAGTAATAGATGGTAAAATACCATCAAATCATATCAAAATCATGTATGTGGAAGACCACAGGAATACCAAAATATGATTTTCCAAGGACGCGGGAATACCTAAAAATAAAACCATGGCAATACCAAGTTTTGGTATTCAAGCAATGTTCAAAAATCCAGAAGACCTCAACTTGGTATTGAAATGGTTTTATTTTGAGGTATTATTTTACCCTTGGAATAACATGGTTTGGTATTGTTGTGCCCTTCCACATACTAGACTTTGGTATGATTTCATGGTATTTTACCATCTATTACTGGGCAACCAAGGGCACATTTTGGTCGCTGTTATTTGCTCAAGTAATACCAAAATTTGGTATTCCCGTGTTATTTACCCCTGCTCGGGCGGCCTCAATCAGTTCCTGGATTTGCTTGTCCAACCGGCCAATGTCCTTGTACAGCTCGGTGGTCCGTTCGTCCACCTCAATCGCCTTGACGCACGCTTTATACTCAGCCGGAATCGCCCGTTTTTAGCTTCTCCGGATCAACCAGGCCTATCACGGGCAAAAAGTGCGTCTGCCGCGTTGAAGTCTTGATGACGGCGCGCTTGCCCTTCCGCTGGGAGTCCAGCACCACCACCGCCGCCTCGTATTCCTCCGTCTCCTGCGGGTCCACAACCAGCAGCTCGATCGACTTGTCCTCCAGGGTTACCATCTCGCTTGCTGGCTAGCCTTACTGAGTCCGGAACACGCACTTATTTCAACACAAAACAATGGAAAATCCGGCTTTACTACGACGAAGCTGCTGACCCTAGAAATTGCCGGATGATAATAGAGCGCCAGCGAATCTCCCGGCCGGGAAATGCAACTGAATCTCAGCTGCATGGGAACTAACGTAGCTTCAACTCCGTCCCGATTACTCCCCGGAATTCTAACCCAGCCTTGCGACCCAAAAAAATTGGCCGGAGAACAGTAAGGGCATCTCCACCGCAGGGACCTAATTGCGTTGCAAAGCTAATTTGGCACCCGCGTCAAGCCCACCGCGGTACTTGTGCGAGAGCTAATTTAGGATCGAGTTCATCCGTGTTCATCCGAATCTAAACAAAACTCAGGTTAGCTCCGGGATCTACCGCCCTGACTGAAAAGTTCGTCGGACGTCCGTCGTTTGTCGTCCGTGCAATCGTACGACGTTGCACGACAATGTCGTGCGACTTTCGCGCGAATGTCATACGTTTTTGCACCAAAATGTCGTATTTGTCGTGCGATCGATGATCGAAATTGTACGACATTGTCGTACGACATTCGACCGACGTCGCACGGTTTTGTTATTTAGGATGTCGTGCCTTTGTCGTGTGATGTCATTTTGGGTTTTTAGGTTATGTTGCAGTAAAAAATAGATATTTATTAAAATTTTTATTTATTTTTAGATTTATTTTTATTGTAAATTTCACTTTTTCACTCGATTTAAAATACATTCATTAATTTTACTTGTGTGTCGCGATCTCCACGTAGTTTTTGGCGTTGTCTTCCAGTTGGTCTTTCAGCTCATCGCTCGGCATCTTGGCCGGAAGTTTTTGGCGTTGTCTTCCGGGTCCGGAATTTGCCACCGGAGTACGGGACTACGTCGGTTTACGCACTTCCGGAGCAGATGTTTTTGCGGTCGTTACAGCTTCCGTTCAACAAACTGCGTGGGACAACACAAAGACGCTGGTTTGTTAGCAGGATCAGATTGGAAATTTTTTGGTTACCTGAAAAAAGATAACGTCATTCGGCTGAATCATCATATCCAAATCAGAGTTTTGTTGTTGAAACAAAGGGAATCTCATGACAGATATTATACTCAAAAAATCTGTGAAAATTCATAAAATAATTAATTGTGGAATATTCAAAAACTTAACTTTCAATGTAAAATTTTGAAAAAACAAAATTATAAATTTTTAAGAAAATAAAGATAAAAGAAAGTTTAAGACAACAAAAAATTCTAACATTTTAAATTTCAAAATAAAAATCAACATCAACGCATGGGTTTTCTCCAATGTTTTATGGAGAAAACCCATCTGGACCTGTTTAAATATTTTTGATTTTTTTTTAAATTTAAAGTGCATGTGTTTCTGAAGACCACAAAGTCCATGCTTTGAGGATGCTAAGAACTTAAACGACTTTGAACAATTTTAAAATGTTCGGATGTTTAAATTAATCGTAAAAATTTAAAATTTCTGAATAATTAAAAAATGAAATTTAATCTTCGACATATTAAAAATTTACAAATATCATGAGTTATAAGAATACACTCAAAACCCGATGGTTTGACACCAACTGTTGTCAAACGAAAGGGGTCACTTTTTAGTTTGACACCCATTTTACAAACGAAAAAGTGATCAACCACCGGGGGCTGAGTGTAATACAATATAAAAATTTAAGAGATTAAAAATTGTAGAACCTAAGTATTTCAAAATTATATTTTTTTTTAATTTTTGAAATTTTGAATTTTAGAATTTTAGAATTTTAGAATTTTAGAATTTTAGAATTTTAGAATTTTAGAATTTTAGAATTTTAGAATTTTAGAATTTTAGTATTTTAGAATTTTAGAATTTTAGAATTTTAGAATTTTAGAATTTTAGAATTTTAGAATTTTAGAATTTTAGAATTTTAGAATTTTAGAATTTTAGAATTTTAGAATTTTAGAATTTTAGAATTTTAGAATTTTAGAATTTTAGAATTTTAGAATTTTAGAATTTTAGAATTTTAGAATTTTAGAATTTTAGAATTTTAGAATTTTAGAATTTTAGAATTTTAGAATTTTATATTTTTTTATATTGCTTTTACCTTTTTGTAATCTGCATTTTTTCAATTTGTTATAACTTTAATATAAATATTTTTTTATTTAAAAAAATATTTCTGCAAACATTAAAAAAAATAGCTATTTTTTTTGTAATCTGCTTTGTTTTCAACCTTTTTTTTAATTAATTTTATTTTTTTCAGTAAAAAAAATATAAAAAATATAAAAAAATCTGTAAAATATTATTCAGGATGTTGGTAGTTTTTAAATTTTGAAACTCATCATCGAGATAATCATGGCGGAGCACTTATGTTAGAGTTTTTTTTATTATACAATTCTGAAGTCCAATAATCAAAACACCCAATATTAGCCCTCATACTTTCCGTCTTCCAAGCTCACTCCCGATACTTTGAAATGCGCCTCTTCCATCATTTCAATGACTTGAAGCAACAGTTCTATTGATAAAAACTTCCGGTGGATCAGAAACACCGCCACGAGATGATTATTCTGTACCCCTTTTTCTCTTACCTTGGGTAGAACTTTTGACACTCGATGTTTCATCCTCCTCCTCCTTTGGAATGAACCATATCCTCCATAAGCTCGGTTCCTTCCGGTCCCGTCTTCCGCCACGAAGACCTGGCTCGCCGGATTCATGCGTCTCGTCCTCCTCCTCCACCGCCACGAAGACCGAATTCTGAATATCTGGAGCATAAGAAACTATAATTTGGCCACTTTCCCACTCCGGCCGGAACTTTCCGACAGAAAAAGAAGCACAACTCTCGAGTTTTTTTGATTAGGTCCTATAAACATATGAAAGACAATAGCTTATTGGTCCTTTTCAAAAAAACTCTGGAACTTACCTATCAACCGGTCAAAATCCTTCCGAAGCCCAACATTAACAATAACTGGTTCGATTCGGTTGCAATCAAGTCCAAACAAGACCAGCTGAAGAGAACTGTCAAACTGTTTGCGTCGACGAAAATCGTGACGTCGAATTGAAGGAAAATCGATGGAAAAAAACAATGTCGGGCATGTCGAGTGTTTGTCGTACGTTTGTCGTCCTTTCGACCAATCGATATCGAAACGGTAAAATCAAAACCGCGCGACAGCTTGTACGACGTGCGACATTTTTCAAACAGGGTTAAAGTAAAACCTATACCGAGGGGGATGTCACTTCCGCGCTAACCGAGCGATAAAGCTTCCTTTTCAAACCTTTGCAGCGTTCACTTTCACCTTTCCGCTTTAACATGCTTTAACGCGCGTTAACCGCGATAACTTGCTTTTTGGCTTGCCTTTTTTTTGCGTTCTCGCATCACACTGCTCGATTTTTTTGACAGCGAGAACTGTCAAGAGCAAATGACAGTTCTCGTTGTCAAATCAGTCGAGCAGTTTGTTTTGCTAGATTTTTCTCCGTCACCGGACGGATGGTGGTCAAAAAACGGTGGCGCTCTAGGAGGAAACAAGATTCTCGCCGCGTTGTGCTGATGCAACTTCCGAACGGAACATTAATGAAAACGGGCGTGTTCCGGGGCCGGTGTTGGCTGCGAAGAGCCTGCTAACGGAGCTGTACCACGATGAACCTGCGGAGGGCAAAACCGGTGGGGACAGATCAGCCGTCGGAACCGTTTCCTGCGCCTTCGAAGGGTTCCTGTTCCAGCGATTCGAGACGGGTCGGTCTTTCGTCGATTTCATGGTGGAGGAATCGAAAGGTCGCGCGACACTCTGAAGGAACAGAGCAGAAGATTGGCAACCTGGAAGTGGCCATTAAGATCCTTGAGCTGGCTGGTGAGAATCAGGGCGAAGCGTTCGAACATCGGCATGATTGATGCGACTGGCTGTGGACAACAATAACGATGCATACGGGCAACGCGGCCAGCTCGGAGGACAGCATCGACTGCAGACGGCACAGGCTCCCATTGTTCCGGAGACCGTCGCAGTTGCGCCCAACAGCGGCGGTGGATCCCGCTTGAGCTTTTTGGTCAAGGACTCGGCCACGCTGTTTAACATGCCGGACGCGGCCGACAAGGGGTAAAACGAAGATCTACCTGTACAACCTGAAATGCTGATGAAGACGTGTGGGTGCTCATATTCAGCCCAGATGTTAGTTATATATGTCCGAACAACCCCTGAAAAATCGCTCTTAATTATTGTGTTAATGCATAAATAAATTCTAAGCTAAAGTAAAATAAACAGCATCAACAGAAAAAACAGGATTTTATTCAATTATTTGTACAAAATCATACCGAACTAAGGAGAGAGTGAGTGGTTCAGGTGCGGGGGAATCAGGTGAGCTTTGCGCCAGTGGGTCATCTTCTTGCGCATAAGGATGAACCAATCGTAACCGGTCAATTCACTGCGCGGAACGGTTTCTTCTTGGTTTCTTCGATTGGCGATAAGGAGGGCAGGAAAGGTCCAGCATGGAGATGCTGCTCTGATGAACAACGCCATCACTTCGCTGTTGATCTTCCACGGAATGCTGCCCAGCTGGTTAAGTGTGTCCTTGGCGGCCGACGCACTCTCTGATGCAGCGAGAATATATCTAGTGTTCTGTTCTGGCCCAGTGTTCAACAACAACAAACGTCTAAAATAAAAATATTTAAAAAAAACTGTATGCACTTTCGATCGAAATGCTCGTTCAGATGAACAGGCTTACCTTTTACTTTTCCACACCGCATACCACGTCGGCTCTTCCCGGATGAGTTGCTGCTTAGCTTTTCCAGATTCTCGTCAGCGGCCGACAGAAGCACCTTAAATTTTAGATTCTCCAGCTGCAGCGCGCCGGACTGTTTTGCTACGAGTCGCACTAAAATGCCAATGCCTAGCAGGATGTCGATTGAGCGCTGACTCCGGAATGTTCGATATAATCTATCCAACAAATTAAAAAAAAAAAAACTTAAACTCGCCGGATAAAAAAAACTTACCCATGAACTTTTTCTCCTCCTCGAATTCCACCGAAATCTCCTCCAAATTCCTTCGCTTACCACTTTGGGGCGAAGTTTCTGTTGGGCAGCAACTTGCCTCCTTGCGAGATATTCCGGCACCGTGTCCTGCAGATGTTGGAACGGGCGATCACATCGATGCAAACTTTCGAACAGATCGCAACGACCGAGACGAGCCTGGTCCTGGTTATCACCTTGTCCTTCATCTTCTCCTTCTCGGCGACCTCCAGCTCGGCAATCTTCACCATCGAGTCCTTGATCTTGTCCGTGTCCATCGGCGTGTTGGCGATCAAGATCTTTGCGTTCATGATGCGTTTAGGCTTGTGCACAACGGTCTTCTTGTCCAACAGGAAACCCTTGTCCAGGAACGAATCCTCCAAGCAACAGCCGGCAAATAGTTTCGGCGCCTGCTTGGCCGCACTCGTTTGAGGGTGAAATTTTTGCTCCAGCAACTTTTCCGCCTCGCTCAGCATTGCAGCAACTCTGACACCACCACCGTCACGGAAGTCATTCCATCGCCAACCTCGTCGTCCTGGAAGCGACTCATGTCCACGCCGACCGCCTTCAAAATCGTCGCCCCGTCGTTGGTGACCTCAACCTGGCCGGCGCTACGGCCGTGCGCAATCAGAATCTTGTCCATTCCCTCCGGGCCGAGTGTGCTCTTTACCAGATTGCCGATCGCGATGGCCCCCACAAACGAGGACAGCCGGGCGATCACCCCGGAGCAAACTTTTCCGGTCGTTGACAAAAAATCGCAATTTTTGCTTTGTTTTTTTCTTTCTGTCAAAACTGCTTGAAAAAAACCAAAACAAATACCGAGTTGCCAAACATGACCAAAAACTGCTCGACGGCAAGGTTGCAAGATAGATTTCCCTGGTTCAAAAGTCGAGCAGACGCTGGTCGCTTTAACTCGCTTTAACGCGCGTTAACTTGCGATAACTTGCTTTAGGGTGGCGTTATGTGAAAACTCGGCACGATGAGTAGCGTTGATGCTTTTCGAGCTCGTTTTTGTGCGTTTTAGTGTGTTATCGCGGAGTGACGTCCCCCTCGACCTATACCTATCCCCACTGAGAATTTTGGCTCGAGCCTCGACTCGATTCAGGCTCGATTTCGAGCCAGATCGACTCGAGGCTCGAGCCAAAATTCTCAGTGGGTCTTTAGTAAGAAAGACAAAAAGTAAATCGTTCTAAAAATTGATCGGGATTGCCGATCGATGTCGAATTTGTTTCAGATGCTCACTCATGGTCTGTACTATGAATGTAGCAAGAAATTTTGAATAAAATCAGAAATGAACAATGTTGGCGAAGGTCTTTTACCTTTTTTTAGGGATTTTTTTTCTTATGGTAGGTCAATCAAACGGCTCTAACTCCAGAACCATATTATGAATCTGGATGAAAATTTGGGAGGTTGTAGGGCTCAAAAAATGCAATTTTTGAGATAAATAAAAGATATGAAAATGAAAAAATTTGACCATATTTTCATTTGAAAACTGTGTATTTTGTTGAAAAGTCTGGCCGCATCCGAAAACAAATGGATATTTCGAAATTTGCGCGGCAACTCGCCCAGGTTCAGCACACTAGCTTTCGTCTGCATTTAGAAGAATCGAAATCGGATATAGAACGGCGCGACACAAAATTTAGCAAAATTTTACCACATACGAACATCACTCGACCTCCACGGAATTTATTTTCTCAAAATTCTAGGGGCTGGAGATAGACGAGTTCTGTCAAGGTGAATCGATAGAGCGTAGAAAATCGATGCAGTGTGATTTTTTGACGATTTTTCCGATTAAAACTCATGCTGAATCGACATATTTACGAAGATGGAAATGACGTCCTGGCTTAAAGTAAAACCACAGACAAACAGACATGAAAGTTCGAACAAATTTTTGATCAAAACGTGGGACCAGTTCAAATTTGAATTTTGTATGCTCACTAGCGACATCTATAGACGATTCCTAAAATCTCCCCATCCTAAATGACAGTAGGGCATGTGTATGTGCGTATGCGCAGATGTCAACGTGTCTGCAGAATAGCATCAAAAGACAAACCAAACCAAAACATTGAAATTGAATTGTTGCCGGCTACAAGACAAATGTTACCCTTTCGACGGAATGTCCTCCTGCCGTTACTCGAACGCCCAAGGCGCCTGCAAAGTCAGCGTTTTCTTCTTCTAGATGGTGGAGAGCGGACATTTGCTCAATGAAACATGCTTCATTTTGGAGACAACAGCGGTGACGACCGTCCCTAGCCGCGGTGCTCCGGATGTTATCAAAATCAATGAAAAAGGAGACGTGAAAAAACTGCACTCTGTGATGCAGCTGGTTCTATGATGTTGGGGCATTTTGGCTATCGGTTCTACATGTTTTGAAAAGGAGTGATGGCGTCAATGGCATCGGTTCACCTGCACAACCTTTGTGGTGGAAGGGGGTTAAAGATGATCAATTTTAGCACCCGTCAGCACCGGTGCCAGCTGCTACACCTGCCAAGAAGGCTAAGATTTCCGCGTGTAAAAAATATCACAGGGCTACCGTTTTTGAAGCGGCTCAACCACGTCAAAGCTCTGCCTATTGGACTGCAACACATACAGATTTACCCGACGGGAGCGGCCCAGAAAAGCTTTTTTTGGACGTAATCTTCGAAAGAAATTCCATTTCAGATAAAATAAACACACGTAATGTGGCGGCAATCAAAACATGATGAATATGAAAACTGTCATTTGCTACTCAACACAAAAGCGCCTCTAGCGGCGAATCCGAAAAGTAGAAACCATGCTTTCCGATTTTTGAAAAAAGTCCGTTACACTTTTGGGACAACCTGGTGACCTGGACTTTCATGTCTGTTTGTCTGTGGTAAAACCTATACCTTTCTTTAGTAAGAAAGGCAAAAAGTAGCAAAAACAATGTCCAGTCAATATTTTGGTATGGAAAGAAACAAAAGTGATATTTCAATACTTCAATATTACGTTTGATTAATGTTTCATTCTTTTTTCGACGTTTTACTCAAATGATCAAAATCGATCAGCACTTCAGAAAGGTTGTTGAAATTAAATAATTGTCAAAATTGATCGCAACAATTTACCACACATTATGATCGTTAGTAAAATTGCAACACTGTTCAAAACCCAATAAACTGAAATATTAGATTTTTGAATAAAAACGCGAATTTGCTCCCAAAAGTGCTCAAATTGTTTTAGAATATGGAGTACCCGCCGTCGAGCAGATTTTGACAGTGACGGCGGGTGCTTTATTGTTTTTTTAAATGAATTAAGTTTAACTTATTTTCATTCAAATAAAAAAAAAGCTGAACACATTAGCGAGGCTAACAGGGTACTTTTTCGAAATAAAAATTTGATAAAAATAACTATCACTATTGCTATTTGAAAATCCTAATAAAAATTTTCGGCTTAGTTCAATACAAAAAAAATTGTGATTGAATTAATTCAATTTGTAATTACAAATTAAAAAATTAAATAAAACTTATAATTTCGAATACAACTTAGTCTTTTTTGAGTAATTTCATTTATGTTTTTGCGTGTTTGCTATAAAATATTTTTATAGCACTTTGAACTGTGTTTACGTTTACAACTATTTTGTTTGTCAACCTTTCAGAATTAAATTTTGGTCCTTTCAAGTTAAAAAACATCGGTAAGTTTAAAATTAAATGCTCAAAATAAAATCCTGACCTATTATCACACGCATGTACCTCCATGATCCGGAAGGTTCCAGGAGAACATACGTAATGGAACCGTAAACGGGATGTCCGACCGACTGCAAACTGGAAATGGTAGAGGAACGCCGAGGAACCAAACAAACCAGCCAAGTCGTGCATGTATTACGGCTCGATCCTCCGGTTGCATTTCAAGGTCAAACACTGGAACACGCCCGTCTGTCGCTGACCGTAAAAGTCCGTCGAGTTCCGGCTAAAGCTACCGTCAAGGCAAACGCCGACTATCGTGAACTGAACGTTGTTGAACGGCTAGTTGTGCACCACATCCAGGTGAACCGTGCTTTGAGACTGCATCGCCGCACGAAACGTGTCCACGGCCGCGTCAACCTGTAGATGTCGTCGTCGTGTCACATCGAACATTCACGCACCGAGAATAAGAACGCCATGCTCAAGACAGCGAAAAGCGAACCGGCAAAGAAGAAGCTGTCCATATTGAAAGGGTAAACAAAGTAAAGTAAGAATTTCAAAAGAGCACAAAACCTGACACAACTTTTGTAAACAAAGATTTTATCCCTCTTATAAACTGTCCCTCCCTCATGTAAACTGTTACTTTAGCCGAAGTGTAAACAAAGAGTCTATCCTGCTCACGTCAGTTGATGTTTACATTAGGAACAAGCAGGATAGACTCTTTGTTTACACTTCGGCTTCGGATCTATTACAATGTTTTGCTTGAAGTGATACACTCTTTGTTTACAAAGGTTCACAACAAACCAAAAACAAAGCAATTGTTACTTACTCAGCGAATCCGGTCAACCCGGATCGAGGAATTCAACCCAGAATCTGCACATCCTTTTCAGGACCAAAAATTGTCACATAATGCATCCAACTTGCACAAAACTTCCATTGACGAGCGCCCAACTCAAACTGAAGGACAGAACAAGATCAAACAGGTTGTTGTTTTGCTTGCTTTCATTCGCAAATGAAAGTTACAATAATTTCAGATTTACATTTTTCAAATTATACATTGGTTTCAACATTTACATGCTTTTTGAAAATTCAATTTTACAAAATATCTGTACCAAAAATGTCGTTTACATGTTTTTCATCAATTACATTGAATTTCATTTTACGAGAAGGCTATTTACGTGCAATACAACGAATTAAATTGAATCTCAGATTTACATCGAGCATGTTTACGATTTAAACATCATTTCAGTGTCGTGTAAATTCACATTTTTTTTCTGTGTACAAACGTCGCAATCCCAAGCGCGCGACAGTTTGTTAAAATCCAAGCAAAAACGGATTAAAAACAACATTGACACGAATCTTTATAAAATAAACGATTTAATTTTAATCAAAAACGAAAGCACTTCCAAACTGGAACCAAAATTCGAGGGACCATACCAAGTCCTCGAAGATCTGGGTTCCAATTTGAAAGTGCAGATCAAGAATAAAATAGATACTGTCCATAAGGACAGAGTAAGAAAATACTTCTAAAAAAAAATTTTTTTTTTAAAAAAAGAAGGGAGAGAGAAGGAGAAGAACCCAAATTAAATAATATATAAAAATAATAATAAAAAGAGAAGAAATTATATTCATCCAGAAGGAAAAAAGGAAAAAATTAAAACATTAAACAAAAAAAAAATATAAACTTTAGATATATTTTTTTTTAAACAATTAGGAAGGGCGTGTGGTGGATACCGCCCTAGTAAGAACGACAGTTGCTACAATGTTGCAACTGTTCGTTCTAAGAACGCGTCAGCAGAATGCTGCGATCCAATGACCGACGATCGGATCGCACCCCCTCGGTGAGCTGGTGGTTCTGGCCCCCGCGGAGTCGGCCCCTGGCCGAACATTGGTGCCGTGACCAGGATGGTCTTCGCCGGAACACCGACGCCATTCTTCCACGGAGAACGCCATCGCAGAATCGCTGTCCAAGATGAAGAAGCCGCCATCGCAGTTCATTTACGTGTCCTCGTCGACAAGCCGCAAGTCCCACCGATTTTGACCCCGTAAGTCTCTGTCCACGCCAGCTGGACAACCCCGCACGGATGATCTCCAACGTTTTCGGTCGGTCCACCGCCTGAGTGGACATTTGCGGAGCCCTGCCTCCCGTTTTCGACAACTGCGGAACCCTGTTTCCCGTGTCAGAGTGACCCACGACCGCAGTGGGTACTCCGGAGCATCATCCTCGGCTTACGGCGGCTCATCCGGCTTCGCTGTGCTGTTTCCTGAAGTGGAGATTCGGGTCTTGTGCTCCCAGAAGGCAAGGCCGGGGTTGCCGAGTCTGCAACCTCTGAACAGTATCCAGTTCGGCTGTTCTCGGATTAGGTATCCACGGTATCAGCAAGCAAGGTAACCTTCCCATTCCTACAAATCCTTTTCCCATCCAAAATGGCGGCTTCGGCCATTTCCCAAACACCATCGTGACCAACTTGTGTTAGTGAAAGAGCGTTTCGGTAAATTTAAAAACATTCGTTTTTGGCGGGGAGTATGTTGGAACCCTAACGTCTCTAGTGTTCCAGGGTGCAAATTAAGGTAAACAAAGCACCCCTCGCCAATGCAGTGTGGTGAATATCTGATTGTCACCACACTGAAACACAAACACAACGTAGGGTAGTATTGTTATTTGTTTACATTTTATCTGTGATACTTTTATGACCTATGAAAAGTGTAGAGTTAAGATTCGTGCAAATAAACGTTCTCTTTCTCATCAAACCTCCGACCAGGCAAGTCGCCTGGCGGAGTACTCAAGCTCGGTGTTTTATTTCACCCGTTTCCGAGCCCTGGAAGTCTGGTCCGCTGGTCATCTTCCGCTTCGTTTGCTGCAGTAGAACCTGAAAAGAATCGGTGAGCTGGTGGTTCTGGCCCCCGCGGAGTCGGCCCCTGGCCGAACACTTATATATATATGAAATGGCTCCAATAGCTTAGAACAATTAAAATAAAACATTGTTGAAGTTTGTTTATAAAATTTCAGGAAAAACAAATATTTCAGTTATGAGTTTTTTGTTGTGCTAGTAAAAAGGAAAAATTTCAGATAAACCATCACAGTGATCACGCAGCTGAAAATGTAAATTCAGACGGTTTAAAATTTGATAGTTCAAATTTACCAGTTTGTTCTTGGGGTTTTCTCTCAGTATAAAGTACAAAAATGTAATACTTATGGTTAGATAAATCTAAATATTTTGTCAGGATTTTTTTCGATTTCAAAATTTTTATTCAAGTTATGTATATTTTAAATTTAGCGACAGTTTATTACGAAATTCAATTACAATTAAACAATTAAAGAAAATGTAAAAACACTTTCTTCTCTACTCCATTAATACAAACTAGCTGTATGAATAAAGAGAAACTTTTGACGAAGGAGTTTCTTCAATAAAGACATTGAAAACTTAAGAAGAAAATCTTTTAACATTTTTTTGCATACATTACTTTACAATTTTACAATTCATCTTAATAGTTATACCATAAACCAAGTGATGGTATAAATGATTTGCTGGTTTTTATACTCTTTGAATTTATGCAACCAAGCCCCAAACAAAAATCCTGGCTACGGCCCTGATTTTTAACTAAAAATTCGTAAGATTTACGATAAACCTTTTTTCCGTACCCCATTTAAAATTCAAGTGTTTGGCTACACAGCAAAAAAAGTAGTAATCCAGCTGCGTGTAAAAGGCCTGGGTGTTAGATGAATATTGCATTATTTTATGCAATTTTATGTAATTTTACACCCTGAAATATGTAGCACATCAGTATGGGAAACCTACTAGACCGAAATGTCAAGCCCATATATGCGTTTATTCTTTCAGCTTTACATCGGTCTGATGGCCGAGTGGGCTAACGCGCCAGTCCTTACTGTTGGAGCTGGGTTTGAATTCCGCCGGTTGCAACTTTTTTTTTGTTTGCAAAAAATGTACATGCAGTGTGTAATATTAAGTGTTAATTTTGACGAAGGTGATGTGCATACTTTTGCATACGATTCTACCATCGATTGATATTTGATATTTGAGTGCTCTGTACAGCAGGGCCAGATCATTTGCGAAACACTCCGATGCGCTGTGGGAGTTTAGCTCAGTGTAGCCGTGCTTTGAAATAGTCAATATATTAAGCCTCTGAGAATTATGGCTCGAGCCTCGAGTCGATCTGGCTCGAGATCGAGCCTTAATCGAGTCGAGGCTGGAGCCAAAATTCTCATACGCTGCAGCAGAGGGTTAGCTGAGGTTGCACACCCCATCCAAAACTTCGGTAGCATCCGTAGACGCTAATCGTCAATCATGCAGCACCATCTTCGCCATCCTGTGGACGTTGTCGCACTTTGCATAACAACTGGCTAGAATAAACAAAATCAAACTTTTTTCAATTAATAAAGGACTGTAAAACTTTTGGTCTTCGGATATCTATGTTGGAAACACATGGTATTCGTTAGTGCGTTAGAATATTTATTTGTTTAAAAATTTAACAATACAAGCATTAGTGTAAGATTATTGTTTCTTTTGAAACATTATCACTTAAGAACATGCCCATCACCAATTTATTAAGTCGGTATTGGAAGACTGTGTCACGATTAAATATATGATATATGAATAAAATTTAACGGAACACTAAAGTAAAAATAATTGTCACATTTACGGTAAATGGATATCTTCCCTGCATTCGAATAGGTATAACATTATAATTCATATAATGCTGTTCAAGAAAAACAAATAAAGTTGTTCGTTCTACTATGTCTCAAAAAAGTTGAATTTGTTTTTCTAATCTAATCTAATCAAACAGCTAATCCTTCTTCCAGGAGAGTGCCTTAGGTTAGATTATGCCTAGCCTAGAATCACCCTAGAGTTGATTCTTTGAAGTGGGTTGAAATTGAGCACGGAGTGTTCAAACATCAACACAAATCTGAATCTATTGGAGGAAGAAGCGTGGGGACTAGCCTGTCCCATTTTGAGGTCATGTCGAGGAATTTCAGGTGCTCACTTCTTAAATGGTAGATTATGATGTTAGGAACAATGTTTTCTTAGACAAGAAAAAATAATAAAATACTTTCTCGCACCCCCTAGTCGATTTACTGAAAAAAGTCACTTTTTTGAACAAATTTTCTAAAATCGCTTGGAATCAATACAAAAACTGTTTCGATCAGGTGTGTATTATCTTCAAACGATAGGTTTTTGTCCATAGATTAAGATGCACTATCAATATTGGACGAAAATTTAAGTTTTTGGACTCTCCCAGGCGGATTTGTGTCGAAAAAATCGCATTTTTTCGAAACTTTTTTCAGAAATGTTCATTTAATTTAGGGTAGCCTATTTTTTCCAGTGAAACCAATACGTGCAGCTTGTAGGAAATTTCATGACGAACATTTTTCCCTCTGAGAAAATGCAATTTCAACACTCCAGAGCCGAGATATTTGAGTTTTAGTGAGGAAAAAAGTGCCAATTTTCAAAATTTCTCAGAATTCTGAAGCAAGGCCTACTAATTACACGATGTAGCAAGCATATGTCTCAAAGGTCAGGGTATGCTTTTTATAGTAATTTTGGCCGCTGAATCCGAATCTGAAATCAAATTTCGTGCAAACAGTGATGTTTTGGAGCTACACCCTTTTGGAATGTTATTTGCGTGTTTAAGAGGCAGTTTTTGTAAATATTGCTCGGTTTGTTCTAGAGGTCGTATCGAGGTGCTCCGATTTGGATGAAACTTTCAGCGTTTGTTTGTCTATACATGAGATGAACTCATGCCAAATATGAGCCCTCTAAGACAAAGGGAAGTGGGGTAAAACGGGCATTGGAGTTTGAATTTTCCGAGGATTTCGAATATGACAAAAGTGAGACTAAACAACAGAACAATAACTAACGTTGTAAAATGTTTGTTATAGAAAAATCGAAAAACTATGAGAAAAACTGCGATTGGCCAAAAAAGTTATTACCGTAGGCTTATAGTCCATGAAATTCCCTAACTTGAACTAAAAGAGTATGGGTGTTGGAGGCTGTTGCAAAAATATATTGAGGTTTAAAAAAAAAACAATTTTTAACAGTAATTTGCAAAAGCTATGAGAAAAAGTTAAACCAATCTTGGATGTCTATGGCTCATTTTGAAGTGCTTCAAAAGACCATTCAAATGCATCTAAGATAGTTGAAATTGATGAAGTTTTACTTAAATGCGAGCAATTTTAAGATTTTTTATGTATTTTGGACCTCAATCTTCAATGCCCGTTTTACCCCACTTCCCTTTGTCTTAGAGGGCTCATATTTGGCATGAGTTCATCTCATGTATAGACAAACAAACGCTGAAAGTTTCATCCAAATCGGAGCACCTCGATACGACCTTTAGAACAAACCGAGCAATATTTACAAAAACTGCCTCTTAAACACGCAAATAACATTCCAAAAGGGTGTAGCTCCAAAACATCACTGTTTGCACGAAATTTGATTTCAGATTCGGATTCAGCGGCCAAAATTACTATAAAAAGCATACCCTGACCTCTGAGACATATGCTTGCTACATCGTGTAATTAGTAGGCCTTGCTTCAGAATTCTGAGAAATTTTGAAAATTGGCACTTTTTTCCTCACTAAAACTCAAATATCTCGGCTCTGGAGTGTTGAAATTGCATTTTCTCAGAGGGAAAAATGTTCGCCATGAAATTTCCTACAAGCTGCACGTATTGGTTTCACTGGGAAAAATAGGCTACCCTGAATTAAATGAACATTTCTGAAAAAAGTTTCGAAAAAATGCGATTTTTTCGACACAAATCCGCCTGGGAGAGTCCAAAAACTTAAATTTTCGTCCAATATTGATAGTGCATCTTAATCTATGGACAAAAACCTATCGTTTGAAGATAATACACACCTGATCGAAACAGTTTTTGTATTGATTCCAAGCGATTTTAGAAAATTTGTTCAAAAAAGTGACTTTTTTCAGTAAATCGACTAGGGGGTGCGAGAAAGTATTTTATTATTTTTTCTTGTCTAAGAAAACATTGTTCCTAACATCATAATCTATCATTTAAGAAGTGAGCACCTGAAATTCCTCGACATGACCTCAAAATGGGACAGGCTAGTGGGGACACACCACCATACGCCCCGGGTTTTGGTTTTAGGTAATTATTCGTTGGGAGCACCATGCTAAAAAGTTTTGGTGCTCTTGGACCGTCTGGGGAGGAAAATTGTATTTTTACAAATGCCCTGGACACTATTTGCCGTGATTATAGCGCCACCTAAAAAAAAAATTGCCCTTTGAAAAAAAAGTCCAGAATTGTCTTTACATCGAATTAAACCACTAATGAATTTACCACACACGTCGCTACTAAAAACTATCTCTACTGCCACGGGTATGAATCTTCAAGCTCTGATAGCGCTTGGATTGCGCTGTATTGATCCAAGCTTATTAAAAAAACGTTACCTAATCCACCTTTAGGTGGTTGGTGCCTTCCTCATATTCATAAAGTCAATACATTCAGTAAAAATAGCAACATTCCCCCTTAACATGTTTAACAAATCAACAAATCAATATCATTTCTTTTGATATGGTTCGCAGACCATCAATATTTCTGGCTCATCGGCAAGGTCTGATAAAAAAAACCTATCCAACGATAGTTCGCATGGAAGATTCAGACAATATTTTTATCACAATATCTGAAATCAAACCTCTAAAAAGTGTATAAATAACACTTAAGTGCCAATAACTTTTAATAGGGTTGTCAGATCCTTGATGTTTTAGGCTCATTTGAAAGGTCTTTCGATTATCTAACTAACGATGGGTCGCATGATGGACCCGGACATCATTTTTACTGAAATATCTGAGATCCTTCATGTTTCTTTTTTTTAAACGCTGTATTTAAAATCGCCAATGTCTCTTAGACAGTTTTATAGCAAATTTTTTGAACTTTAAAAAAAATATTAATGGTCACTATTTTTAAAAATCGAAAAACTGCAAATATTTCACTGAATTCAAACTTTCGGTGGCTATATCTTGAAAACGGAGACCCTTTATCAAAACAATTGTAGTGTACTTTTCGATTGCAAATTCAATTTTACATTAAAAAATTAAATCAATTTTTGTTGTTGTATGAAATTTAGATTTTTTTTTTAATTTTCATTTTTTTCTAAAATTTATAAAAAAAATCTCGAAAATAAAAAAATAAGTTTTTTGGGAAATTGAGTTGAGAAATTGAAAGCTAATTATAAAATCGGCAATTTTTTTTTCGTGTATCTATTTTTTTTTCTCAATAGTCCTCAACAATACCTACAACTATGCCGACACCAAATTGATCAGAAACTTCACTCAAAAGTAACCGATATTTGAATATTTACGTACCATTTTTGTATGGACAGCTGCCAAAATTGTATGGAGACTTGTATGGGTTATAGGAAAGGCCCCCACAAAGTGTGAGCCAAATAAAAAATTACAAATAAAATTTATTTACGGGTTTGGCAGAGAATTGCTCATTTATCAAAAATTGCAAAAAGACCTTGTGTTACGCGTTACAGGAAGGTAGGGGGTATCGCTCATCTGTTACGATTTGTTACGAGGGGGGAGAGGGGGGGGGGTCAAAATCCCAAATGTTGTGTTACGTAATAAATGAACGCTCCCTTATTATCCTTTACCGTTTCTAACGTCATCCATTCTTGAAAGTCTAGTAAGGCTGATCTCAAATAGTGTGCACAACGATTTAAACAAATTAAATGTTTAAAAATCGTTATTGTTTGATACCATTCGTACGAAACTTTTAGGGTTATATTTTGGAACCATAACAAAAATTTTCGAAAAAACAAATCCAAACAATAAGTTTTGTTAGATTTGGATTGGCAAATCGTGATGATTTAAAAATGTGTTTGAATTAATTAAAATAAAACTCAGCAGTTCATTATTTTTAAACTAACATTTCGATTATAATGAAATGAAAATTCTGCGCTCTTTAGTATTTTGGTTTTAAAAAAATGTTCAAACCTGTCTTTAAAATTTATTATTGGATAAATTGTGTTTATGAATTTGAGCATAACGGCCACATTTGATCTTTTCAAGAGTAAGGTTTTTGAAAAAAAAACAACGATTTCCTTCGTAGCATAAAACTACTGGAACTATCGACATAAACGATTGTATACAAAAGGATTTAAAACTAGGGGAACTATACCCTTTTTCAGCCTATTTCTATTATCGGCCTATCAGCACTTTGATCATGAATTCCAGAGTTTTTTTTGAAAAGGACCAATAAACTATTGTCTTTCATATGTTTATAGGACCTAATCAAAAAAAACTCTGGAATTACAGCTTTCATAAAGTGTTTTGACTGTTCCAAAGTAATAAATAGCTCAAATTAAAGTGAGCAAGCAACTTTCCATTGTTGATACATCTGAGAATGTTGATTTAATAGCGGAAAACGACAAAAGTGATGAGAATTGGTCGAACGGCTTAAGGTGATTAATATGGGTATATTTCCCCTAATTTGTTTTCAAAAATTTAGCTTAAGATGCAGACATCAATACTTCGACCCTTTGTACGACCATAAGTGGATTTTTGAATCAATTTAAAAAAAACAACTTCGCGACCCTTCTTGACAAAAATCTTCCTATCAACATTGGAAACCCATGGCGCAAAGGACCTTTTGAAACAGTAGTCTAGATTTTTCGTATTATTTCATATCACTCCGTTAAATTTTGAATCTGATACTACTTTTCATGCTATTAGCCAGGGGGTAGCGAAGAAGACGCCATCTTGCAAGTTCAGAAAACGAACACTGAGAATCAATATTATACATATTACTATGGTTACACGAAGTGTGTTATCTTGGTTGAACGTTGAAAAGACCCATGCAAATGTGTGAAAGCAAACTGGAAAATGTGTAATGCCCATTCTCAGTGTACGGGCGCACTCCCAGTCAACTCAATCGGAATTCTGAAACGGAATTCAATTCGAATCGTTTACGTATTCCGTTTCAAACGCAACAACCGGTACGTACTCGGAATCGGTTGTTGCGTTTGAAACGGAAAACGTAAACGATTCGAATTGAATTCCGTTTCAGAATTCCGATTGAGTTGACTGGGCTGTTTTGTCGACCAAAAAAAAAAAAAGTAAAAAAAAGGTAAACAGAAAATTCACTTTTTTCGATATGAATTTTCATTTTCATATGAAATATGAAATATTGGGATGGAATCTACAAGAATATGATAGAATTCGCCATCAGCAACACAATTCACGCTTTTTTCAGGAATTTATCGTTTAAATTGCGAAAAATTTAAAATCAAAAACCCAAACAATGATTTGTTATGGGCTACCATTTGACAGCTAGTGCTTTTGTTGTGGGCTCTCATATGACTACCATGCTAATGTTGACTGTTGTCAGTTTGCTTTGGTCGGAATAAGGTTGCCATCCCCCCGCTACTAGCCCACAGTAATTTGGAATTATCTACTAATTTCTAGTCAATGAGAAGCAATTGTTATACTTGAGTGTTTAAATTGATAACAAGGATAACAAAAGTGAACCGTTTCAATCAACGTTGAAAGCTTTTCTAGCATTTGAAATTTACATCAGATTCAAAATTCAACGGAGCAAAAAAAAAATAGGTTTGGGTAAAATTACATCGATTTCATCGGAAAATTACATGTTTCGGAAGCGAAGTTTGTTTGGCAACTTTACGTTGGAAGGCATTTAAATTTAAAATGAATTTGATGTAAATTAGCATCATTAATGACGTGCACTTTTGGTACATCATAAATGAGGTAAATTTACCCGATTTTTTTTCTGTGTACTTGACAGCTCTTTCGAAGGGGACCATAGTTGATCCATCGTAAAATGTCTTGTATTTTTTTTCATTAAAATAAAAAAATATCAGAAATGGTTTGTTTCTTTTTTACCGTTGTGTGTGTGTGTGTGTGTGTGTGTGTGGTCCAATCCAATACCCGCTAACCGGTAGCGAAGTTATGGGAAAGTATAATTTGTAGCAGACTTTGTATATGCCGAATGCTGATACAACTTATCTCAGTCCCGGGTATTAGGTGGTGATAGCACTCGCGCTGCTTCCAACGACCCATTTCAGAATGGCAGAGATCCTAGCGGCCCAATTCCGAGGTCGTTGGGCATTGTCCGGCCCCGCCTTAACATAGAAGCAAGCATCTGATGGAAACTCAATCTATATTTAGACTTCCAATCCCGTCAGGCAAATCAGGGATCAGCGCGTATTTAATATGAGAAGATAACATGTTTCAACACTACGGATCAATTCACTGCTAGAGTGTAAACCTTCTGATGGCTGACTGCTTAGCGTCCAAGACCACCAATCCAAAGGTGTGAGTTCGAATCCCACCTGATTAAATTTCGTTTTTGTTCATATTAGAGTGTAACAAAAATGACTTTTTGGTGGGCATTCAGGGGTTTGTTCCGGTGGGCATACTGAGCCCAAATCCAAAATATGAGCTTGATTGGACGTAACAGGAGCTGGCGCTCCGCCCTTCAATTTTAAATGGGATTTAACCCGTAAAAAATTTTTTTTTCAAAAATGTCAATTTTTGAGGCATTTTGGCCACTGAAGCGTTTACCAAAAACATCACTGGCGTGTAGGCCAGATCCTTGCGCATCTTTTGGTATATATAACATTGAAGTTTGGAGCACCCTGGAGCTCGGTACAGACCTTCAAAGTTTGGCATTTTTTCGAAAAATCGGTCCCAGCCAAATCAAATGGCGTCTCGGGCGTCGCGAGACGCGACGCATATCTTTTTTGCCGGGGCCGGTTTTTCGAAAAAATGCCAAACTTTGAAGGTCTGTACCGAGCTCCAGGGTGCTCCAAACTTCAATGTTATATACACCAAAAGATGCGCAAGGATCTGGCCTACACGCCAGTGATGTTTTTGGTAAACGCTTCAGTGGCCAAAATGCCTTAAAAATTGACATTTTTGAAAAAATCTTTTTTTACGGGCTAAATCCCATTTAAAATTGAAGGGCGGAGCGCCAGCTCCTGTTACGTCCAATCAAGCTCATATTTTGGATTTGGGCTCAGTATGCCCACCGGAACAAACCCCTGAATGCCCGCCAAAAAGTCATTTTTGTTACATCCTAGTTCATATTCAAAGTTCAAAGTTACGCAGTAGGCCTGGCCGCTTTAACGCTTGTGATGTTTCAATGCATTCTAATGCAATGGCGCACTGCAAATGTTAATAAATGACAAGAAGAGTGCTAGGCGTCATCTAACCTAAGGCACTCTCCAGGATCCCTTCGAAAGATTGGCTGCGCTAGGGTCTGATTAGATTAGATTAGATTAGATTAGATATTCAAAGTTCAAATTCCTGATTCTAAATTCAATGGTACACACAAAAAAATATTACGGTAATGACAAAAGTAACTTACTTTCGAATTAAAAAGTTGGTAAAATTTGCTACATTAAAAGTTTTTTTCTTGTTTTGAAAATGAAAACTTTTACTGCTACAGTTTTCGAAAATCTCATTGCTCACTGATTTAAAAGTTTTTCCTTTTAATTCGACTGTAAAATTTCTTTCATTTTGACGTTCTCGTGTAACCGTGTACGCCTAAGTCGCAAATGTAAACAAACACTTTGGTGGGTCTGGTGGTGCTGGTGAGTCTAGGACGAAAAGCAAAGCCGACCGCGGCAGCAGCCAGGACTCGGACGCGGAAACCTTCGTGAGCCAAACAGCAGCAGCGGAACGCCTTCGAAGGAGGGTGGTGCAGGAGCGGGACGATGTTGAGTGCTCGAAAAGGACAAGGCCAGCTTCCTGCAGGAACTGCAGCTGTTCCACGGCCGAAATGCGTAAGAAAGAAGCTTGGGTGTTTTGGGGGGTTTGTGATTGATTTTGTTTGTTTTTGTAGGTTGAGAAGTAGGAATGTGGATTCGCACCGGTTGCATTCGGTAGTGGTGGCCCGGGATTGGTGATTAAAGGTCAATTCCCGCGAGGACTGGGGCGATATCATCGAGGAGATGGCGCTGCCGAAGCGTTGCGTGAACAACGAGATTGCGTTGAAGAAGATTTACTTCCGGTTTTTGGACAAGTACGAGAAAGTTTATTTTCATGGTGAGGAGAAGGATCCGACGAAGAGGAGGACGACGAAAAGCTACATAATCGAAGGTGGTCAGCGCAGATGTTGCACTCGGTGCCGGCGGTTTACAACACCGGTGAGTATTGAGAATGTGTGCAGTGGCTAGCCAACTTCACTTACTTTCCATCTCTTTTAGCAACTTCCCGCCCACAAACACTCACCTCGCGACGGCGCAGCTTCACCCGAATGAACCTGGACAGTGAGCCAAAAAAAATCTGTGTCATTCCCGAAGTAGGATTACGTGCTCAAAATCGAATTCCGTTCCGAGGACCTCATCAACTCCATGTTCCGGATGCGCTTCCAGGATCGGGAACTCCCCGTTCAGGCACTTTACTTTCCAGCCGGAAAACGTCGACCACCCTTCCCGAATCCACGGCCAACTCCTCCAAGACTATCCTGATTGAGGCCGGAAACGTGACCATCGTGTTACACTGCTGTCGCGCGTCGAAACATCCATCCGGAACCGTCCTGGGGTATTCGGAAGTGACCGGTGGTGTACCGTATGAATCGGTACAGCTTGGACTCGGATATTGGCCTACTTTGAGGTGAAGCTAGTGAAGAAGAGTTAAATGCAATAAAAAATGTTTTTTTACATACAGTTTAATTTTTTTTTTAAATAAATGTAAAAAACCAAGCACATTTTTCTAAAATTATACCTGTAGTGCTAAATGTTGTGTATTCTTGCCATAAAAGGTTTCTTTTCCAATTAAAAGTAAAATACTTTTACCAATACAACGATTTTGTTCCATAAATGCATAGTAGTATCAAAAACTTTCCAACTGTTAAATTGAAAAGTTTGAACTTTCTACGAATATTCACCAACGCGAACTTTTAATCCAACGAACGATCTTTTTAAATTTAGAGTAATTTTTCTTTGTGTGTACCAACCGGGATTTGATCCCTGAACCTTCTGCTTGTGAGGCAGAAGCCGTAACCATTAAGCCACGGAGCCGGTTGTTTCTTTTTTTACCGTTGTACATAAAAATTAACGTAGGACTTTACTGCCATGTTCGCATAAATGTACAATATACTAAAATAACAAGCTGAGAAAAACGCAAGGCAAGTTTGTTTTACACATAAGGCTATGTGTTGAGTTTTCACGAAATACTGGATTTTCACCTGATTTCTAGAACAAAGTACTGGATATTTTAGGCTTTTCTGAAAGAGCACACGATTTGGACCAAATTACATCAATAACTTAACAGAGATGAAAATGCATATGGGATATTTATGCAATCAGGGGTAGTATAAGACCCGATTGAGATGTTTTTAAATTCAAATTGTTGCAGGAATGGATCCGTAAATTCTACAATTTAAAAAAAGAAGACAGCTACTTCCTTGGTTACTATCTACGCTTGTCTTTAACGATATCCACCTCGGATTGTTTCAAAAGTATTTTAAATTTAAAGGTCACATAATCTTCCATATTATTGAATAGAGTCTATTCGAATGATTATAAACCAAACTTCTACTAAAACAAAATTTAAATGATTTGTGTTCCTGTGTAAATTAGGACTATCGTGATATTTCATAATTATTATTTTTCAATATTAGTATCACTTCTTAAGCTTGTTCGAATAAGTTCTTGATTCACGGTTGTTAATGAATTGCTTGTTATATGAGCAATTCTCTACCAAAACCGGAAATGGATTTTATTTGTATTTTTTGATTTGGCTCAAACTTTGTGGGGGCCTTCCCTATGACCAAAGAAGCCATTTTGCATCATTAGTTTGTCCATATAAATTTCCATACAAATTTGGCAGCTGTTCATACAAAAATGGTACGTATATATTCGAAAATCTGTAACTTTTGAAGGAATTTTTTGATCAATTTGGTGTCTTCGGCAAAGTTGTAGGTATTGTTAAGGACTATTTAGAAAAAAAATAGGTACACGGAAAAAAAATTTCCCGATTTTTTTATTAACTTTTTTTTCACAAAAACTCAAATTCCCAAAATACGTATTTTTTGATTTTCGAGATTTTTTGATATGTTTTAGGGGACAAAAATCCGCAACTTTTGAGCTATAGAGAAAGATGGTCAAAAAATCTGCCGCCGAGTTATGATTTTTTGAAAAACTGGTGATTTTTGGAAAAAATCGAAATTTCATACATAAAATTTTTTTGACCTCATTTTTTTATGCAAAATTGAATTTGAAATCGAAAATTACTTTACAGATTTTTTGATAAAGGGCCCCGTTTTCAAGATATAGCCACCGAAAGTTTGATTTCAGCGAAATATTTGCAGTTTTTCGATTTTTAAAAATAGTGACCATGAGTGACCATTTCTAAAAATATTTTTTTTGAAAAGTTCAGAAAATTTGCTATAAAATTGTCTAAGAGACATTGAAGATTGGACCTCTGGTTGTTGAGATACAGCGGCTTAAAGAAAAAGAAACACGAAAATTGAAGTTTTCTAAGTCTCTCCCAATCAGCCCACCATTTTCTAATGACGATATCTCAGCAATTAATGGTCCGATTTTCAATGTTAATACATGAAACATTCGTGAAATTTTCCGATCTTTTCGAAAAAAATATTTTGAAAAAAATTAAATCAAGACTAACATTTTAAAAGGGCCAAACATTGAATATTATGCCCATTAAAAATGCTAGTCTTGATTTATTTTTTTTCAAAATATTTTTTTCGAAAAGATCGGAAAATTTCACGAATGTTTCATGTATTAACATTGAAAATCGGATCATTAATTGCTGAGATATCGTCATTAGAAAATGGTGGGCTGTTCGGGTGAGACTTAGAAAACTTCAATTTTCGTGTTTCTTTTTCTTTAAGCCGCTGTATCTCAACAACCAGAGGTCCAATCTTCAATGTCTCTTAGACAATTTTATAGCAAATTTTCTGAACTTGAGCATGAGCATGAGCATGAGCATGGTTGACTGTTTATAGCAAATTTTCTGAACTTTTCAAAAAATATATTTTTAGAAATGGTCACTCATGGTCACTATTTTTAAAAATCGAAAAACTGCAAATATTTCGCTGAAATCAAACTTTCGGTGTCTATATCTTGAAAACGGGGCCCTTTATAAAAAAATCTGTAAAGTAATTTTCGATTTCAAATTCAATTTTGCATAAAAAAATGAGGTCAAAAAAATTTTATGTATGAAGTTTCGATTTTTTCCAAAAATCACCAGTTTTTCAAAAAATCATAACTCGGCGGCAGATTTTTTGACCATGTTTCTCTATAGCTCAAAAGTTGCGGATTTTTGTCCCCTAAAACATATCAAAAAATCTCGAAAGTCAAAAAATACGTATTTTGGGAATTTGAGTTTTTGTGAAAAAAAAGTTAATAAAAAAATCGGGAAATTTTTTTTCCGTGTACCTATTTTTTTCTAAATAGTCCTTAACAATACCTACAACTTTGCCGAAGACACCAAATTGATCAAAAAATTCCTTCAAAAGTTACAGATTTTCGAATATATACGTACCATTTTTGTATGAACAGCTGCCAAATTTGTATGGAAATTTATATGGACAAACTAATGATGCAAAATGGCTTCTTTGGTCATAGGGAAGGCCCCCACAAAGTTTGAGCCAAATCAAAAAATACAAATAATAAAAATGGTCGAAATCGGCCGGTTTTGTAGAGAATTGCTCATATATCATTAAAATAAATTTCAACATATTGCTATTGGCACATTTAGATAACTTTGACAGTGGTTTGCTTCATTGTTTTCAGTAGATGTTCATCACCAATCTTCGTTTCTATTGGAGGTTGAGCTATAAGTAGTTTTTCTGGCATTGATATATCGAGATTGACTCTCATGAACTGTTTGATGATTATTGTTGACATGCGAGGCAGCAGATTTAACCTGTAAATAATGAAAAAGATGTTTAATATCAACATATTTAGAAACTATGAAAGTAAAAAAACTAAATTTTCCCGGTTTCTGAGGGGAACACCTTCGAAGAGTATCGAGGCCGGAGGCCGACAAAGTGGATTTAATGTCAGTTTTTACTCAACTAATGTCAACATTTTTTTTTAAATTAAATGTCTTTATTGAACTTCCTTATAATAATTACATTTCATTTACATGCTAAGTGACGGCCTAATGCTCTTCATCTTTGTTGTATTTTTCGTTTTATTATTAACTGTTCACATTTATTTTATTTACTTCAAATTGTTTTACATTATTGCATTGAATCAAATACATTTGGGTAAACAAGAAAAAAATCACTTTAACAACTAATCCTAACCTAAAACTAAAAAATAAATTCATTGAAATATTCAAAATCACTAGAACGAGTCAACTACGAACTGTATTTTAATATGAATGCTCCAAGAGTTCTTACTTGTTCCTGACGAGTTTCGCAACCACGCAGTGTTGTTGTCATCTCGATGAAAATGTTCAAAAGTTCTTGTGGTGAAAACAGGTCACTACTGCCTTCACCCGTTGATGTTGGTTGCTTTTCCCTCGGTTGCTGACTGAAGCCTGGAGGTGTTGTATTCACTGCAACTTTTTGCCGCTGATTCAACGGCAATGGCTGCAGATTTGGAACCACTCGAACAGATCCTGCTACTGGCGACGCCAAAGCAGGAAAATCCACGTCCGTGTATGCTGGTGGTGTTTTGCGACGATTTGGTTGGTGCCTCGTCGTCGCTTGCTGCCGAATTTTTACAAACTCAGCTCGTTTTGGGCAGCTCCGATTCTTGGTAGAATGGTCGCCACCGCAATTGAAGCATTTCGCTACGATGTTCTCGTTGATTGTTTCGCAAGCTTGAGTTTTGTGCTCACCTCCGTGTCGCAGATAAGGCGGGCAATGATGGTAGAATTTAAAGAATTTGTAAATGAACGCAAAATGTTTAAGAAATTGCCTGTGGCCTTTCGAAATGTTGGTGCCGAAATCCGAATGTTGCGAGATTCTCTGAAAGACAACGAAGATGCACACGATGCAAGAGAAATGAAATAAGCCTGCTCCGCGTGTGCGACTGTATATGTGTGAGCGCGTCGACAGGACAGATTGAAGTCTGCGCAACGCGCACGTTGGTAGAGGAAAAGAGAGAGCGAAAAGCGAGAGCTACGGATGTGGCGTGAGAATGAGGGTGTTGAGCTTCGGGTGAGGGAAATTGAGAGAGCTTTGTATATGTTTGTGCGCTTATGGAACGATTGTGTCTGGAAGGGCCTTCGGGTATCGGGATTCAGGAACGGTTCTTCAGTCTGGCGTTTAACGTTGTAGCGAGCAGTTTGGTTTTATGTGGTGGGTGGTGGGATCATTAAAACAAAACAAAGGTTCGCTTCCAGGAGTTGGAAAAGAGAGACTTGGCCTGAGTTACGACACTCCGCAGGTTGCACAACGACTCTTGATGTAACGATTCCTTCCACCATGCCCAAACTGCAAGCAGTTCGAACATTGGGTCACGTCACGGTGCACTGGACGATAACGTTCCAAAGTCCCAAGTGATGTTGAAAATTGCCCGAACTGCTTTCAGATCAGACGGCGTTGTCGATCCTTTCTTGAGATGAACCAGGTATAGTTGGTCACGATACTTGATGTCCTTGTTGTGTCTCGTCATCTTGAAGACTTCGATCACGTTCAACTTCAGAGTTTTGAGCTTTTCTTTCAGCACACTCGCGTTTACCTGGATCGTCATGGCTGTAGTATTCAATCTTTGTGTTGTTCAGGAAATCCCGATCGTAGTTGTAATCTTTTCTGGTAGGACACAAGCGAATGGAAGCTCGTAAAGCACCAGATTTGATAAACCCGGTCAGCCACTTTCGCACCGAATCCGATGACGATGTTTTCACAAAAATGGGTGGCAACTTTTCCCGTCGTTCAAATTCTTCCTTCTCGCTCACGTCCACAGGGAGGGCAGCGAACTGGTTTCCAGACGAATTTTGAGCGTCCTTGCTCAAACTGCCTGGCTTTGCAGGTAGCGCTCCGGTATTTTTTAGCTTCTTCAAATCTGCCGATCCTGCTGGTGAGGACCGCCTCTTTTTCTTGCCGTTATTGAAATTGAAAAATAAAATTCTTTTTCAAATTTTCTTTTCTTGATTTGTGTGCACCTACACCGAAGACCAAGATTGTTTACTTTTTGCTCTTTGGTCTGACAGTCTTGCTCTGACAGTTTTGGTCTGACAGCTTTATCATGGATTTTGGTCTGGTCTAGGCGAGGGATAGGACACAGCACCTTCCTATTTCTCACGGCTACTCACGAATACAACTGCGTGGGCTAGTAAGATTTTGGTGACGGATGAGTCTACTGCTAAGGGCAAATCACTTCTGATACTGAGGTGTGTATAGAGTGTGTATGTAGTCAGTATCATACTCGATATCGTGCGTATGGTATGGACCTCAGTATTAATCATTATTACGAAGATTTATTAGTGTGGGAACTTTTGACATTTTTCAACGTCAAACTCTGGTGCAGTTGTTTTTATTGTTAGGTTAAGTTTGCTTTGCTGGCTGATGGAGCGTATTCGGGACACGGCTGGCCAGAAGGGAATCGGCAAGTGGACGGCGATCGTTGCTCTGCACCAGGGCGTTCGGTTACGGTGATCGGCGAGGCCGTCTTCGCGCGTTGCCTGTCCGGAACGTGCCAAGGCTAGCAAGCAACTCGCCGGGCCGTTCCACAAACTAAACGTTGCCGACCGTAAGACGTTTTGTTTTTTTTTTATTCTAAACTTATTTTTATTAGGTCCTCTTAGGTGCTAAGACCAGGTTAGGACCGAGGATCGATCAACATATTAAATATACACATCAAAAATAACTCCTTACATTCCATACTTGGAGATCATGTAACTGACTAGGGTTACTTGGTCCAAGCGAGTCTTGCAGGTCTTGAACCTGCCGATGTACTCGGAGAAAATGCCCCACAGCTCAGCCGAACTGTAGAACACCTCCCCAGCTTCCTCCTCCGTAGCTCCAACGTCTCGGGAGCAACTGCTTCCTTTGCTGCTTCCTGCGGGTCGAGGGCGATCCTTCGGTTTTCCGTCCGGAACTGCGCCCGGCAGTGGAGGAAACTCCGCCGGCGTGAACGCCGGAACTGCTGGACTCTGCTTCTCCGCCTTCCTAGCCGGCGGTTTTGGTTTCGACGCCTGCTGTCGCCGCTGGATGAAATCCGCACGCTTTGGGCACGCTTCGTGGGCTCCAGAGCAGTTGGCACACCGCTTTGGCTGGGCTTCCTTGACTTCGCACTCGTCCGTCTTGTGGGGACCCCCACAGTTGTTGCACCTCCCCTTGAGGTGACAGTTCCTGGTTCCATGATCCAGCTGCAAGCAGTTCCTGCACTGGGTCACGTTCGGTCGCTTGTTCCGGTAGGCCTCCCACCGGATGTGAAATCTCCTCAAGCGCTTGATCTTACTCAGCTGCTTCAAGTTGGTGTACCCCTTGGGGAACGTAACAATGTACGGGGTTTCCTCTGACGATGCGGACTCTCCCTTTCTCTTGATGGCGTGTACCGCCCCAGCATCCAGGTTTTGCGATTCCTTGAGGTTCTTCTTGACGAATTCAGGTGAAGCCGGTGGAAGTCCTCTGACGACGACGCGGAGTTGCCGCTCGCTTCGTTTCTCGTGGGTGTAGAACTCCACTTTGTTCGCAATCAAGTGGGCCCGCGCGGTCTCAAAACGCTCCTCGGAGGAACACAGCAATTTGATCCCAAACGGAGTTAGCTTGTAACTTGGCTTGGTTGTGCACGGCGACATTACACTCCTCAGCTTGGCGTAGCTCGTATTCTTTACCACCAGAGGTGGTGGTTTCTTGGCCACTGGAACCACTGGGACGTCTCCTTTCCCGGCTTGTTTACCATTGTTGTTGTTGTTCTTCACCAGCGGGCTGAACTTGTTGTTGTTGAGAAGATGCTCCTCTTGGCCATTTCCGACAGCGACCCCGTCGCTGGTCTTCTTCCGCTTCCGCGATCCGTTTACGGAACGAAACTCGTCCCCATCGGAGGACTCTTCCACCTCCATCTGAAAGCACTTTGCCGCGCAACGAAAACCCGACCGTAAGACGTTCCTCACGCACATCCGCAGCGCCGTGTACTGTGCCAACATCGTCTCGTATGGCCATGGCTTTATGCTGCTCCGCAAGGCCGTCAACGAGTACAAGTGGAACCTGAACTTCGATGGAATCGCGTTGATGTGGCGTGGAGGTTGCATCATCCGCAGTGCTATTGGCAAGATGCTATTGCACAGTTCGTCGAAGCATCCAAATACACAGAACTGTACCGTTGGGGCAGATTCTTTACCGAAAAGACGGTTCGTTTGATGTGGTTCCCAACACGGAGTTGTCGTGGCGCGGACTGCGTCGCGAGGTAATTCGTTGTACCGGAAGGCCACTTTGAGGAAGTGACTGGTTGCTTAAACTTAAAAGAAGATCGTCGAGCTGGATCAGGAACGGGATCAGGCTTTGTAGATCCTCACCAAAACGACGAAAAGATTGAAGCGCTCAAAAAGGAAAATCTCGTCAGAGGAATCTAACAAAACCGACCTCGAAGCCACCCTCCCGGAAGAATCTCACCACCCTCATGGACAAAATCCAGCCCCTGCTCGAGCAAAAAGGGCAACTCTGGAGCAACATTTGAAAGGGGCTGTACGACATTGCTCTTACGGCCTTTCTTCCCATATAAACGCGTGTAATAAAAGGCCGTAAGAGCAATGTCGTACCGTCCCTTTCAAATGTTGCTCCAGAACTCCAACCCAAACTTTTTGATGACTCCAAATCCGCACTCATATTTTTCGAATCCGAGCTCAAAACTTGCCAATCACGGAGCGACTTGACTTCACCAAACTCCAGCAACCACCCACAACAAATTCAATGAAAAAATCGTCAAATGATGATGTTTTTTCCACAATTTAATTTTCAAATTGCCGAAAAAACTTTTGTCGATTGCAATCTAGCTTAGAATTTAGCCTTGTTTACTATTTTGAGCGATTTTGACAACTACACTGATATAAATCGTATTAAAAAGTTGACCATACCAAGCCAGAATTATGCGCGTATGGTACGCGCGTATAGTATGCGGCCGTACGCAGTATGCGGTATACTCGAAGTGATTAACCCTTAGGTCTACTGTCAGCTTGTTCTGACACCACCCTCTTGGGTGCCATACATCGTAAGGCGTAAGAAGGTGATCCGAAGAACCGCAACCTTCGAGACACAAGTGCTCCGCAGAAGCAGAGTAAATGTGCCGAGCTTTCTAGCTTAGTTAAAAAAAACGACAGAGGTTGTTAGGCCACATACCGATTTTGTGCAGGTGATATCTAGCAGGACAATGTCCTGTTAGAAGCCCTGCGAGTATTCGTAGTTCCCTACGGTTAAGCTTGTCTCAATCCACGCATCTCGCCCCAGATTGAAGCAATTTGCGATTGTCCCCAATTAGTTATTTCTTGCTTCACGGCACTTTTTGAGATTCCAAAGAACGGCTCGGGACCCACGGAGATGTTTGATGAGCCTTGTCTGGCAAGTTCATCAGCCATTTCGTTGCCTTCAATGCCGCAGTGCCCTGGAACCCAAAACAACATAACTCTGTTCCCGAGCATGGGTAAATAACAAGGGAAATGCGTAATAATACCTTTCTCTGGTATCAATACCGAATTTTGCTATTCCTGGACCCTTTAAAATTTGTCTTAAGGATTATGCAAGAGCAAAATGTGGTATCATACCAATTTAAGGTATTGTTTTGATATTGCAAAATTGCAGAATTTGTTAATGGTCGAACACCACATTTTGGTATTCTTTTGGATTTACAGTATTTTATCGAGTTCCTCTAAAACTATGGGAAATTTTCGACCAATATGGACAACATAATTAATTTTGCGCTAAAATTATGTCTCAAAGCGAATGCTTTCATTGAAAACCGGAAATTTCAAACTTGATTTCAAACATTTTTGATACACCCCCTAAAGAAATGACTTGAAATTGTGGAAAAATTTCTAAGCCAGGATACCACATTTTGGTATTAACCCTCTACTGCCCAAATTTTTTTTTCGAAAATTTTTATTTTTCCCGTGTTTAGGAGGTCATTTTGAGCAACTTTTGTTCTACGAAAAACTTTACTTCTCTTGTTTTATGTTTTTCTTGTTTCATTTTTAGTATTTTAATTTCCATTTATCTTGTTAAGTTTATGTTTGTTTTTAGTAGTATTTGGCCTACCCTATCACCTCCTATCATTACATTTTGCCTATCTAATTTTTTCATGTTTTTACAGTAACTTTTTCAATTTTTTGCATGTTTTTCACATTTTCTGCTATAAAATGGAACCATTATCATTTAAATTGTAAATAAATGCGTAGAGGCATAGTCTGGGGCACTAGAAAAATTACTGCATACTTCTTTTTACTTAAAATATAGGAAATGTTAGTAAAAACACAGCCAAAGTTGACCCCTAAAAAAATAAGATGTTTAAAAACATTGGCAAAGTCACATAAAACAAGTCAAACTTCCAACCCTCAAATGTTCCAAAATTTTAAAAGTTCTTCTTTCCAATGCTTTTTGAAGATCAAAAATTGGTTGAAAAATTGATTTTTGGCGATTTTTTAAATCGAAGCCCGTCTAGAGGCGGGGTTGGGTTGTAGAGGGTTAAAGTGTTTTATCAAATTCCTCTGAACTACCCGAGCAGGGGTAAATAACACGGGAATACCAAATTTTGGTATTACTTGGGCAAATAACAGGGACCAAAATGTGCCCTTGGTTGCCCAGTAATAGATGGTAAAATACCATGGAATCATACCAAAATCTTGTATGTGGAAGGGCACAACAATACCAAACCATGTTATTCCAAGGGTAAAATAATACCTCAAAATAAAACCATTTCAATACCAAGTTGAGGTCTTCTGGATTTTTGAACATTGCTTGAATACCAAAACTTGGTATTGCCATGGTTTAATTTTCAGGTATTCCCGCGCACTTGGATATTCAGATTTTGGTATTTCTGTGGTCTTCCACATACATGATTTTGGTATGATTTCATGGTATTTCACCATCTATTACTGGGCAACCAAGAGCACATTTTGGTCGCTGGTATTTGCACAAGAAATACCTAAATTTGGTATTTTCATACCATTTTTAGTGCAGCAGTTGCAGTTAGTGAAAAAACGGAAATGATACATATGCAACAGCCAAATCTACTCACCTGATGATTCCATGTTGTTCTTAGTGATATTCTTCACCACATCGAATGTATTTGTCATTGATGAAAATGAAACTGGATTGAAATTCACCAAAATACAAAATTTGATTTCAGATTCGGATTCAGCGGCCAAAATTACTATAAGAAAGCATACCCTGACCTTTGCGACACATGCTTGCAACATCGTGTAATTAGTAGGCCTTGCTTCTGAATTCTGAGAAATTTTGAAAATTGGCACTTTTTTTTTCACTAAAACTCAAATATCTCGGCTCTGGAGTGTCGAAATTGCATTTTCTCAGAGGGAAAAATTTTCGCCATGAAATTTCCTATAAGCTGTATGTATTGGTTTTACTGGGAAAAATAGGCTACCCTAAATTAAATGAGCATTTCTGAAAAAAGTTTCGAAAAAATGCGATTTTTTCGACATAAATCCGCCTGGGAGAGTCCAAAAACTAAGATTTTGGTCCAATATTGATAGTGCATCTTAATCTATGGACAAAAACCTATCGTTTGAAGATAATACACACCAGATCGAATCAGTTTTTGTATTGATTCCAAGCGATTTTAGAAAATTTGTTCAAAAAAGTGACTTTTTTCAGTAAATCGACTAGGGGGTGCGAGAAAGTATTTTATTATTTTTTCTTGTCTAAGAAAACATTGTTCCTAACATCATAATCTATCATTTAAGAAGTGAGCACCTGAAATTCCTCGACATGACCTCAAAATGGGACAGGCTAATATATAGCTGCTAAAAAATAAGGTTTTGTTCTAGGAATGTGACATTTTAAGCAAGCGTTTTATAAGATATCTTCTACACAACCCATTAAACAGAATTTAAATTTATTGTATAAGTTGAGAAATAGCAAATTCCATAAAAAATCATTTTGACCCATTTTCACCCCTACGGAAGGTGAGTTTTTGAATGATTTGGCAATAAATAGCCACTCCAGCCGCAATAAATTCAATCATCGCAGCGACCAAAATTTTTAAATCAAACACAGACCCTGACATACCATAACACCGGTCATTGTATGCTAACGATGCATAAAACGAACAGCGACGCAGCAACGTAGCAGCATCAAGAAAATGGAAAGAACAATAAAAACGGAGCACGTTGAAGAGCACTGCTAGTATATTCATAACAAACGCGGCGCAACTTGGCAACTTAGCAAATTTGCAAAATGCAAAGTTTCCCTGCTGAGGGCGCCAAATGTTTAAGGAGGGCGACATTTTTTGTAAAGAACTTGTTAGTCGACGACTAACCTCGACAGCTCAGCCCTGGAAGGTTCTACCGGGGACATTTATCGAACCATACACCCAAAACTGGCAGCGCTAGTTCGAGAGAATTATGGTCTCGAGTCGAGAGAATAGTGGTACCATTCACGGACGCAGAGAACACAGCTCGAGATGGGCGATAGAACTATTCTCTCGAGGTTCATTTGCAAAAAAAGTTCATCCGTCAAACAAAAAACCAAAAGTGTCGACAACGGGAATCGAACCAGAGACCTTTGACAAACCAATCCAATGACTTAGCTGCCTCGGCCACCACAGCTTGGTGACCAAGGAGAAGTCAGAAGTCGATGTATGACACTTGTTGGAGATTTATTGATTCAACTAACGAATGAACTCATTTGTTATGATGGTGTGAGTTGGTACCATTATTCTATCGATTTTGGCACTGAGCCCTCAATAAATTTTGAGAGAACGATTATCTCGACTCTGAATTTTGGGTGTACGACTTGGGGCAATATGGGTATCAAAATTCATGGTTTTGGAAATGGAAATGGAAATGGCAATTTTGGCAGGATTGGCCACACCCGGAGTGGCCATTGCCCTGAGGGAAGGTTCTACCGGGAGGACATTTATCGAACCATACGACTTGGGGCAATATGGGTATCAAAATTCATGGTTTTTGATAATGGTGATAAAAATGGCCATTTTGGCAGGATTGGCCACACCCGGAGTGGCCATTGCCCTGAGGGAAGGTTCTACCGGGAGGACATTTATCGAACCATACGACTTGGGGCAATATGGGTATCAAAATTCATGGTTTTTGGAATCTATGACATTTCCCCGAAACCCATATTACCGAAGGGACATTTCCCCGAATGCCACTTCCCCGAAAAGACACTTCCCCTAATAGTCATTTCCCCGAATTCCATTTGCCCGAATTTCCCATTTCCCCTAATCGTCCACATCCCCGAATGCCATTTTCCCGAATGGGCCACAATCCCGAATGCCATTTACCCGATTAGTCATATCCCTGAATAGTCATTTCCCTGAACGCCATTTCACCGGGCATTTCGGCTTGACCGCGTTCGGGGAAATAGCGTTTTACAGTCGACTCTCTGCTTGTCAATATCCAAGGGACCGTCGAGGAAGAGAATCATCAGATTACAGAACGATGCAAAATGAAGACTCGATTGAAAACTGACTGAAGAATTCAACGATAGATGGAGAATTATTGATATCGAGAAGATGGACAACCAGAGAGTCGACTGTATAAGAAAAAAAATGATGGCAATTTTTGTCACATCAAACTACATATAATATTTCTTGAAAGGTTCGTATTGGCCTTGAATGATGAACTTTCTTTTTGGCTTCACTCAGAACAGACGTAGCATTTTAGGGGGGAAGGGGTGTTGGAAGGTTTGGTACTATTCATTCAAATACAATGAATATTGTTACAGACTTTTTTTTATATATTCTCAAAACAAATACCTTTTTCTTATAGACATGATAATAATAATGCAATAGAAGTTTTGTTATTTTTTATGATTCAGAAAACATACCGTGCGATTTTCGTAGTACAGAACCCCGTTCACACTGATCATTTTATTCGCATTGCTGGTTTGGGATTTGGCGAAAAGTATAATCAACAAAAATTTGTACCAGCCTTGTGTACCTATTTGTTCGATTTTTGCGTTCTTGAACAAAATTCGAAAAAAAATTCCTTGCAAATTTCTCAAAAACAACATCTAATCATGCGGTTGAATACAAATGTTAATTGAACAACAAAAAATCTAGTAATTGGGTCCTAAAATTAAGCTTAAATTTGTGATATTATTGTTCACAAGAAAAATAAGCTTTACTAAGTACAATGACCCTTTGAACGACCGCAAAGGATTTAAAAGGGATTTTTAATTCAATTTCTAAAAATTCACTTCACGGCCCTTCTTGGCAGAAAAGCTCCTACTTGACAGCTCGATCCAGGGGGGCCATAATTGATCCATCGAAAAAATGTTGTCTTGTCAAAAACTTTTTTTTGCATAAAAATTAATAAAAAAAGTTATCAGAAATGGTTTTCAATCGTGTTTCTTACCGTTGTTCATAAAAATTGACAAAGGGTTTTACTACCCAATTTACAACATTTAATCAACAGCGAGATCATCAGTATACCCGAAAAGCTGTTTTTTTTTTCGGTAAAATTGAGAAAGAAAATAACTGTTCGTCATGGAAAAAGGCTTTAGCGAAAATGATGATTAGGGGATATGCAAATTCGAGTAATTTTAAATTTTAATAAACGGCAATTGGCGTAAGTGTCATTTCGGGGAAATGGCATTCGGGGAAATGGCATTCGGGGAAATGGCCGATTAGGGTAAATGGCATTCGGGGATATAGCCGATTAGGGGAAATGATATTCGGGGAAATGGCATTCGGGGATGTGGCTGGTTAGGGGAAGTGGTATTCGGGATTGTGACCAATTAGGGGAAATGATTTTCGGGGAAATGGCATTCGGGGAAATGTCATTCGGGGAAATGAGCTAGACCCGTTCTCCCGGGAGGACATTTACGGAACCATACAAATTGGGGCAATATGAGTATCAAAATTCATGGTTTTTGATACTGGTCGATCGTCCAGGATCAAAGACCAACAGAACATCAGTAAGCAGTTAAAATGAAATTTAAAACTTACGTATCGCGAGTGAAACTCTGTGACTACGAAATCTTACATAAACTGGAAGAAAAGAGACGTAGAACGATTTTAAAATTACAATGTGCAACGAAGAGTGTTGGGAAGACGCAAACTGTCCACCATACATTCCCAATATTGAAAACAAAAAAATAATAAGACAAACGCCGCCGCGAATGACTAAGAGTCAAAAGAAGATCTTTTACGAAAAAGAACGCCAACGATGGAATCGGCTAAGGGCAGCCGACCAGCAGCAACAACAGCAGCAAAGCAGAGACAACACCCATCAAGCCCATCATCTACTAAGGAAAGATCATCAGCTAAGAAATAAACAACCGTAAAGGGGAGCGCGTTATTGATTAACGGATGCATATCCTTACGCGGTGTTTTCGGCAATCTTCAAGAAGGGGAGCGCACATAAGTGGCCGCATACCCGAATCATCAACCTTCAAGAAGGGGAGCACACAACAGAGATTGCATACCCGCTATAATCTTCATTTAAATGTATAAGATAAGTAATCTAGATGACAGAAAATTTATTAGAAAAAACATATGAAGGTCTGGGGGTTATTCTAAAAAAATTTTCAAAAAACCCGAATAGAAAATATAGGTCTAAGACCTTATTAACGAAATTAGATAAAGCGAAAAGCTTATATCGCATAGGACTTTCGGAAATTGAATATTTGCCGGAGCAAAAACAAGCTCCGTTAACAAAAACTTTACGATTTCTCCAAGGAGAAATCATAACATTAATAAATGAAAAGCTCGAAAAACACGTCGAACCACTTTCATTTAGGACACTAGTTAAAGTTATAATTACATTAAACAGATCATATAAAAAAGTTAAAATGGCAAGTGCTGCCGAAATCATTCAAATAGCTTCTACCCTCGTCCCTGAGTATGACGGGCAGGGAGATAAGCTAAAAAATGTGACAAGTGCACTAGCTGCATTGACACCACTCGTCACAGCAGCAACTGAACCAATCGCAGTTCAGGTTGTACTGACAAAATTGACGAAAAAAGCCAGATCAACGGTAGGTGACAACCCTGCTAACTTGGCTGAAATCGTGACAAAACTGGAAGCTAAATGCTCCAGTTCGGTTTCATCCGAAACAATAATAAATAAACTAAATAAAACCAAACAAAATGGTTCTTTGAAAAAATTTATCGCGGAGATAGAAGAACTAGCTGATCATTTGGAAGCAGCTCTTCTACTCGAAAATTACTCTGTTGACCACGCGGGGAACATAGCTCATAAAACGGCTATTAAAACTCTGCGTGAAGGTCTAAAAAATGAACGCACTCAGTTAATTTTAGAAGCTGGGACGTTCACGAGATTATCTGAAGCTACTGCCAAAGCAATGGAAGTAGACGATAAATCTCATAATTTAAACATATTTTTCCAGCAGAAAAATAATCGCGGAAGAAAATTTAATAATAGAGGAGGTCAACACCAACAGAATAATTTTCAAAATGGAAATAATTTCAATGGTAATGGTAATGGTAATGGTAATGGTAATGGCAATGGCAATGGTGACAGAGGACGTTCTTCTAGAGGAAGAGGTCGAGGTCAACATAACCAAGGCCATTACAACCAAAATCAAAACCAGGGGGCTGATCGTCAAGTTTTCGTCAACAGGACGGAAAACGGTCAGATCCCCCAACAGAACAACCAGGTTGGGGGACAAAGACAACAACCAAACCAACCAAACACAACAATTGCCCAGGCTCACAACCAGCAATAAAGCGGTTTTTTACAGCCAGCAATAATTTAAGTAATTTTATTAATGTAAAATTAGATATATCAGACGCCAAATGTACATTTTTAGTCGATACCGGCGCTGAAATATCCTTATTAAAAATTACGAAACTTTTTGGATCCACTCCAATGGACTCCGAAAATAAATGCACCATATCAGGTATCAACGATGAAGGTATTCATACGTTGGGAAGTACTTATGGTAACATAATCTTAGAAAACATAAAGGTATCTCAAGAATTCCAATTAATCAATGAGGAAGTAACAATCCCCACTGATGGAATTCTTGGAAGAGACTTTCTTACAAAGTACCATTGTAACATCGATTACGATACATGGTTACTTTCCGGAACTGTCAATTCGGAAAAATTTGAATTCGAAATAATTGACAACTTGGAAGGAAATACTTATATTCCTCCTCGTTGTGAAGTATTTCGAAAAGTAAATTTACCAGATACCAGGTCTGTGTATTTAATAAAATCACATCAGACTGACCGTGGAGTCTTCATCGCAAACTCCATTGTAGATAGTAGTTTTCCATATGTAAAAATTTTGAATACTACTAATAAAACAGTAAAGATCAATAAAAACTTTACTGAAAATATGACCAATGTCGACAGTTTTGACGCTTATAACTTTGGTCACGAAATCAAAAATAAACGTCATAAAAAATTACTGATGTCGCTAAAACTGGATAAAGTTCCCAAAAAAGCTAAAGACAAATTAATAGAATTATGTCGTGAATATAATGATATTTTCTCTTTAGAAAATGATCATCTCACCACGAATAATTTCTATAAACAAAAAATAAACTTGGAAGATAGTCGACCAGTTTATATTAAAAATTACCGAACTCCAGAAGCGCACATTCAGGAAACAAACAAACAAGTGCACAAAATGCTAAATGACGGGATTATAAGACACTCAACGTCTCATTATAATTCCCCGATAATGCTAGTGCCCAAAAAAACCGACAATGACGAGAAAAAATGGAGGTTGGTAGTGGATTTCCGACAATTAAATAAAAAGATTCTCGGTGACAAATTTCCTTTACCAAGAATTGATGAAATTTTAGATCATCTAGGTAGAGCTAATTTTTTCACAACTTTGGATTTAATGTCCGGATTTCACCAAATTGAACTTGAAGAGGAATCAAAACAATTCACAGCCTTTTCTAGTTCTAATGGACACTACGAATTCAATAGACTTCCATTCGGATTAAACATTTCGCCCAACAGTTTTCAAAGAATGATGACGATTGCTTTGAGTGGATTGCCACCAGAATGTGCATTCCTTTATATTGACGACATTATCGTCGTCGGATGCTCAATCAATCATCACATCTCAAATTTAGAAAATGTTTTTTCCAAACTAAGACACTTCAATCTTAAACTAAATCCAGCAAAATGTAACTTTTTCGGAACTGACGTGACTTATTTAGGTCATCATGTCTCAGATAAAGGCATTCAACCGGACAAATCAAAATATGAAGTGATCCAAAAATATCCAAAACCAGAAAATGCAGATGATGTTCGAAGATTTGTAGCATTTGCAAATTATTATCGACGCTTCTTGCCAGATTTCGCTAAAACAGCTCACCCATTAAATCGACTATTACGCAAAAATCAACCTTTCATCTGGTCTGATATATGCGAGAACGCTTTTCAAGAAATTAAGAATAAACTGTTGTCACCAGAAATTCTTCAATTTCCTGACTTCGAAAAGCAGTTCATTTTAACAACAGATGCTTCAAAAATAGCATGTGGAGCAATATTATCCCAAAATCATGGAGATATTGACTTACCAGTATGCTACGCAAGCAGAACATTCACTAAAGGTGAATCAAATAAATCCACTATAGAACAGGAACTCGTTGCCATACATTGGGCAATTGACCATTTTAAGCCATATTTATATGGTAGGAAATTCGTCGTTAAAACAGATCATAGACCACTAGTCTATCTGTTCTCAATGAAAGAGCCATCATCGAAACTTACTAGAATGCGCTTAGATCTCGAAGAATTCGATTTCACAGTACACTATGTACCTGGAAAATCAAACGTCGGAGCTGACGCACTTTCAAGAGTAGTTATCGACATTGATGAGCTGAAACAGATGTATGTGCATCTCGTACAAACACGAGCGCGAACAAAACTGCATCAACAAAATCAAACAAAGCCAAGTTCAGTAGTAGAGCCTGATCAACTCAAAATCTACGAATCTTGCAATATAAATGACGTCTATAATCTACCAAAACTTGAAATAGTTGGTATTGATACAAATGCGCAAACCGGTATAAAAATTTCCATTAGAGACAAGCGATCCAGAAAGGAATTAACTCCAGCGTTAATTATCCCTATGCCTCTGTCTAACACTAATGATACTCTCATGGAGATTATTCAGAACATTGACTCACAGGCCAATAAACTAGGAATAGACAAGTTAGCTCTAGCGCTAACCGCTGAATTCTCAAGTTTATGTGATATTCAAAAGTTCATACACGCGTACAAAGTGCTAGCCACACCCAAACCAAATCCTATTACTAACCAAAACTCAAAACAAATAAACTTTACGTTAATCTTTTATAAAAAACCCGATTTAATATCACCAGAGGTGAAATAGAGCCTTTCTTACAAAATGATTAAACTCCGAGAAATATATTGGTGCAATTATTTTTTCAAGAGCATAATGATACCATCCAGTGAGAATTTTACCTAAAGCTTCGAATCTTTTAAGGCTAAACCTCAAATGCCATTTTTTTTTAATTTCAGAAGTACATTATTTGTCGCAAAACATTTAAATTTAATTAAAAAAAAACATTTTGGATTGACATTATTAGAAAAAAATAAAGGGTACTCAGTCTATAATGTTAGTCTATGATTAACTTAAAAAAATATGTATCGCTATTGCACTTTGTCGATCAATAATGAGAAGCCAGAAAGAACACTTTCACGCGCAGCGTAAAACGCGCAAGCGTAAAAGCACTGGCGTTGAAGCTTCGACTTGACGACTTGTCGAGCTTTCGAGCGAGAACGAGCCGGGACTTCGAATTTGATGTTCAGTATATGATTTTGTATAAATCCAAAAATTTAATAGGAATAAATAGGGTAAAAATAAGACGGAAAACACTAAAATCGCTATATCTCTGGAAATACATTTTGGAAAAGCTTCAAATTTTGGGCCCAAACAGTTTTTGGCGCATGTTTTCGAATGGCTTTTTGTTTGAAACTGAAATCTTTAAATTTGATAGTGTTATCTGTAAAATAGTCCAAAAAATACCTCTAAAAATGGCTTTGACCACATTTACTGGTCGAAAATTGTGAATCGAAAAATAAAATGTTCGTCTCCGACCCCACGGCTACAGATCTGGCTTTTAAAAATTGTGGGTTTTACGAGCGGTTTTCCAGTGATGGAAGACACAAATTTTTAAGAGCGGATACAGACATCGGCCATGTATTTCAGAAAAAGAGCTCTCAAAAATCAGACTTTGAGTTCCGGGTTTCGGGCGAAAATTCAATCGAAAGAACGCATCTAAACCTTCAATTTAGTAATAGGATTTTTTCCTGGGACGAATCCTCGCCGTGCACGAATTTTTTTAGGTTTCTGAAAAAAGCGTTTTTCCAAAAGCAAACCTTAAACCTTTCTTTTGTAAGAAAGGCAAAAAGTCAAACGCTCTCAAATAAAAGTGCGGAATCCAATCGATGTAAAATTTGCTGAGAAGTTTGATCGAGTCGTGAACACTCAGTTAGAAAGATAAATTTAAGTGAAATTACTAATAAATCCTTGGGGAGAATTATTCTGAATGACCCCTTACCTTTTTTGAGAAATTTACTCTGTATATAAAGAAAAATCATACAGCTATAACTTTTGAACCAACCGTCTGATCAATACCAAAATTTACTCGAATACAATTCATACCAAATGCTTTCGATCGAGAATGGGCTGGGACTTTGAATTTGATGTTCAGTATATGATTTTGTATAAATCCAAAAATTTAATAGGAATAAATAGGGTAAAAATAAGACGGAAAACACTAAAATCGCTATATCTCTGGAAATACATTTTGGAAAAGCTTCAAATTTTGGGCCCAAACAGTTTTTGGCGCATGTTTTCGAATGGCTTTTTGTTTGAAACTGAAATCTTTAAATTTGATAGTGTTATCTGTAAAATAGTCCAAAAAATACCTCTAAAAATGGCTTTGACCACATTTACTGGTCGAAAATTGTGAATCGAAAAATAAAATGTTCGTCTCCGACCCCACGGCTACAGATCTGGCTTTTAAAAATTGTGGGTTTTACGAGCGGTTTTCCAGTGATGGAAGACACAAATTTTTAAGAGCGGATACAGACATCGGCCATGTATTTCAGAAAAAGAGCTCTCAAAAATCAGACTTTGAGTTCCGGGTTTCGGGCGAAAATTCAATCGAAAGAACGCATCTAAACCTTCAATTTAGTAATAGGATTTTTTCCTGGGACGAATCCTCGCCGTGCACGAATTTTTTTAGATTTCTGAAAAAAGCGTTTTTCCAAAAGCAAACCTTAAACCTTTCTTTTGTAAGAAAGGCAAAAAGTCAAACGCTCTCAAATAAAAGTGCGGAATCCAATCGATGTAAAATTTGCTGAGAAGTTTGATCGAGTCGTGAACACTCAGTTAGAAAGATAAATTTAAGTGAAATTACTAATAAATCCTTGGGGAGAATTATTCTGAATGACCCCTTACCTTTTTTGAGAAATTTACTCTGTACAGTATGTAAAAAAAGTATTTACACCCCTTGGGCACTATGCACATTTTGTGATGAAACATGTAAAAAATTTAAAGTTTGACAGGAACCTAGTACTACGTTTTGTTCAGAAACTCATGCCAAACATTTTGCTAAAAAAAGCTCATGAAAAGATGATTTCTATAAAAAGTTATATAACAAATACTATTACGAAAATAAAAAAGGTGCAAAAAAAGTTTGTACACCTTTCGAAAAATTAACATAAATAATGTTATTTGTTGACAAATCACCATAAATCCAGTCTCCCAACTCCAAATAGGCATCCTTGACTGATTAAAAAAATAATTTGGATTGAATATAAAGTTTACTAACTACTTAGTATAAAAGTTTATATAACTCTGGAAATTCTATATAAAACTTATCTAAACTTAATTTTGCAAACTTTTAATTCAACTAAATGTCAATATATTACCATAGAATTGCTAAATAAACATTTTGGAGTGGGTATAACACCGTTTTGGGGGTATTTGTATCGATAGAATAGATTTTTCGTTGGAATTTCGTACCAACCCGGAATTACGTCGTAGGAAAATCCGCCGGCATCCGAACCGGTCCACGATTCACAAGTCAACCTATGTGGAATCAGAAAGGGCATAAAATTTCCGATCTTTTGATACCCATACATCTAGGTTTTCTTTAAAACCTACGTTTTTAAATACCTGGGCAAAAAGTAAGTTTGATCCACGAGAACAAAAATTACGAAATTCCATACATTTTTGGCAGGTTGCTCAAACGAAACCATAACAACGTTTTTGCTTAGGTATTTAAAAACGTGGGTTTTATAGAAAACCTGGATGTATGGGTATCAAAAGATCGGAAATTTTATGCCCTTTCTGATGCCACATAGGTTGCCTTGTGAATTGAGGACCGGTTCAGATGCCGGCGGATTTTCCGACGACGTAATTCCGGGTTGGTACGAAATTCCAACGAAAAATCTATTCTATCGATACAAATACCCCCAAAACGGTGTTATACCCACTCCAAAATGTTTATTTAGCAATTCTATGGTAATTAATTGACATTTATTTGAATTAAAAGTTTGCAAAATTAAGTTTAGATAAGTTTTATATAGAATTTCCAGAGTTATATAAACTTTTATACTAAGTAGTTAGTAAACTTTATATTCAATCCAAATTATTTTTTTAATCAGTCAAGGATGCCTATTTGGAGTTGGGAGACTGGATTTATGGTGATTTGTCAACAAATAACATTATTTATGTTAATTTTTCGAAAGGTGTACAAACTTTTTTTGCACCTTTTTTATTTTCGTAATAGTATTTGTTATATAACTTTTTATAGAAATCATCTTTTCATGAGCTTTTTTTAGCAAAATGTTTGGCATGAGTTTCTGAACAAAACGTAGTACTAGGTTCCTGTCAAACTTTAAATTTTTTACATGTTTCATCACAAAATGTGCATAGTGCCCAAGGGGTGTAAATACTTTTTTTACATACTGTATATAAAGAAAAATCATACAGCTATAACTTTTGAACCAACCGTCTGATCAATACCAAAATTTACTCGAATACAATTCATACCAAATGCTTTCGATCGAGAATGGGCTGGGACTTTGAATTTGATGTTCAGTATATGATTTTGTATAAATCCAAAAATTTAATAGGAATAAATAGGGTAAAAATAAGACGGAAAACACTAAAATCGCTATATCTCTGGAAATACATTTTGGAAAAGCTTCAAATTTTGGGCCCAAACAGTTTTTGGCGCATGTTTTCGAATGGCTTTTTGTTTGAAACTGAAATCTTTAAATTTGATAGTGTTATCTGTAAAATAGTCCAAAAAATACCTCTAAAAATGGCTTTGACCACATTTACTGGTCGAAAATTGTGAATCGAAAAATAAAATGTTCGTCTCCGACCCCACGGCTACAGATCTGGCTTTTAAAAATTGTGGGTTTTACGAGCGGTTTTCCAGTGATGGAAGACACAAATTTTTAAGAGCGGATACAGACATCGGCCATGTATTTCAGAAAAAGAGCTCTCAAAAATCAGACTTTGAGTTCCGGGTTTCGGGCGAAAATTCAATCGAAAGAACGCATCTAAACCTTCAATTTAGTAATAGGATTTTTTCCTGGGACGAATCCTCGCCGTGCACGAATTTTTTTAGATTTCTGAAAAAAGCGTTTTTCCAAAAGCAAACCTTAAACCTTTCTTTTGTAAGAAAGGCAAAACGTAGAATTATAAATGATCCACTTGAAGCACTAAGGATTATAGAATATTATCATGACTCACCGATAGGAGGTCATGTTGGTTCTTACCGCCTTTGGAAAAAATTGAAAGCATACTTTGAATTTAAAAACATGCAAAAACTAATCAAAACTTTTGTAGAAAAATGTGTTCAGTGTAAAATGAACAAACATTCTGCAAAAACAAACGAAATTTATACAAAAACTTCAACTCCTCATTCAGTTTTCGAAACAATTTCCATAGACACAATTGGACCTATGACAAAAACGCAAAATGGTAATCGATACGCATTAACTATGCAATGCGATCTATCCAAATACGTTATTGTTGTTCCAATCCAAGACAAACAAGCTCAAACACTTGCAAAAGCGTTTGTAGAAAACCTCATTTTAGTTTTTGGATGTCCCAAAAATATTAAATCAGATTTAGGAACAGAATACAAAAATGAAGTATTCGGTAAAATTTCTCAGTTCTTACAGTTGAATCAGAAATTTTCAACAGCTTACCACCCACAAACAATTGGTAATTTGGAACGTAATCATCGTTGCCTCAACGAATACCTCAGGTCATTCACAAATGAGTTGCATGATGATTGGGATTCATGGCTTCCTTACTATTGTTTTTGTTACAATACAACACCAAATACTGATACGCAGTATACACCTTTCGAAATAGTCTTTGGAAAACAAGCAAATTTTCCCACATACACACTAAACAACATAGAACCTATGTACAATCACGAGGAATACTATACACAATTAAAATTCAAATTACAAACAATAGCTCAAAGAGTACGTGATATCATAATCAAAACAAAGCTGAAAAGAATACAAAACCAAAAATCATCAAACCCAATCAATCTTAAAGTAGGAGACAAAATTTTAATTAAATCAGAAACCAATAGAAAATTAGACAACATTTATGAAGGCCCATATACTATAGTTAGTCTAAATCATCCAAATATAACAATTTTTCATACACCCTCGAATAAAAATAAAGAAATCCATAAAAATAGGGTAATCAAATACGCAATCTAAAAATAAAAAAAAAAACTCATCCGAGCCTAACTTCAACCGAAGTAGGTGAAAGTTTCCCGGCAATAGGCCGTGGAAGTGAATAATTCGGAAATAACAAAAAACAGGAAGATTTTGATTATATACACAAGATTGTTAAAGGCAACTGGAGAATGGTAAAGAATAATTTTTACTTCATAAAAATCATTCTTCTTTTAGGGGGAAGGTGTGATAGGTTACCACCCCTGCACGGGTTTACCAACCCTGCATAGCTAATTAGTTGCAACCCATCATTTACTGCCTCACACTTCAATTTTAATTTATTGCCCTGCCTGGCTGAGTGAGCCACACACAGCCAGGCCCAGGACTCAAATTACATAACAATCGGTTCAATATGCGCTGGCATAACTGCTGTGCTTGCGCATGGGACTGTTTCGGGTTGTACAATTTTTCGGGTTTTACGGCAAAGTGGCCATGCGCTGGATAATGCTGATCCAGCGCAAAGGACACTTCGGGCCATAAACAAAGAGAGCCAACTCCAGATGTCTCCAATGAGTAAACTCTACAAATACGATGTAAGAAATGTAACCAAACTCATATAAAAGGGCCAGGAGCCACCAAATAAAGGAATTCTTTCTAGAACACAGACCAGAACTGTACAGTTTAGTGATCGCTCCCAAGCCAGGCTTGAGGACACCGATCTACTTCAGATGACAGCCTATGGTCCCAAATTCTAGAGACCCTTGAAGTAATCAAGGCTACAGGGTTGAACGAATCGACCTGGTCTCTTAGGGAAAGTTGTTCTCCAGACGATTCCGCTCATTTCTGGCCATCCTAGAAGTTTCTACATGTTTTCCCCAGGCCTGTAGGAGCGAATGAACGAAAATTCAAAATTTCCCATAGTAAATCCCATGTAAACTTGCACTCGCTTGAGACAAGCCAGTTTTCAACCAAATGAGCTGAAATTTGGCGTGAGAGTCCCTATGGCTATGCCCTACAAGGGGAACCACACCAGAACTTGATCTGAGAACTTTTCAAAATCCGTACCCACCCTATTGTGTACATTGTTTACCAGTTAAAAAAATCAGGTAAGATTTTATCAACTCTCGAAACAGAAGGGGGGGCACGTGCCCCCCCCTGGTACCGCCAGTGCTTCAATGACCAAAATATTGGCCGCTCACTTCGTAGCTGGGGAACCACGGGAATAAGGGGCGCGAGTTGGACAATGTTGCCGAAAGTTTGCATGAAGTGGGACACGACCTGCAAGTTGGGCTGCCTTTTCAGGGCCACCGCTTCCGATGCTCATTCTCCATCGTCCATACCGCGAAATCGTCAATCGTGATCGGCGTATTGGTGTACTCCTGGGAAGTGCAGACCAACGAATTCTCCACCGGTATCTGCATCAGTTCCAGGCAGTACATTAGGCCACGAATCTCCAGTGGCAGAGAGATGGATGTATCGTTGCTGAACTCCACATCCGGTAACGGAGACTAGGGGGATTGTCGGTGTTAACCGTTTACGCGACTGGTGACATTGGCGAATCTCCCAGTGGTGGCTCAGGTTTCAGCTCGAGGGCAGCGAAATTGCATTCGTGCTGGCTCGTTCTCTCCGGCTAACCCCCAACGATGTTCAACACGGAGTCTTCATCTTCAGTGGCCCTGGCCAAGTCGTTGACATCCTCGCCAAGCCAAACGTCCATGTAGTGCTTCTTGTTTTCGTCGCTGTTGGGTAGATAAGCGAGGTTGAATTCTATTTGTTCTGACCGCTCAGGGTAGGATTCTTGACCTGCGGAAAATGTGGAACTTCAACTGCGGCTCGTGGAACTTCAACTGCTTCTACCGCAGGCGGTGAATCTGGCCATTTCGATTGAAGAAGTGTTAATCCGGTGACCTCACCAAAGACACATGCTTATTCCTCGGTTCGTAGAAAGGTGTGGCCAATCCTGTCAAAATGGCCATTTTCATTACCAATATCAAAAACCATGAATTTTGATACTCATATTACCTTATTTGTATGGTTCGGTAAATGTCCCCGATAGAACCTTCCCTCAGGGCATTCCCCATTCCGGGTGTGGCCAATTCTGCCAATTCTGCCAAAATGGCAATTTTCATTACCAGTATCAAAAACCATGAATTTTGATACCCATATTACCCCAATTTGTATGGTTCCGTAAATGTCCCCCCGGAAGAACCTTCCCTCAGGGTCATGGCCACTCCGGGTGTGGCCAATATCCTAAAAGTTTGGTCCCAACCCCATTGCCCCAAATCATTCTGGCCGCCCTAACAATCTTCATTAGAACAGAATTCCTCCCAATTTGGTGCACAACCTGTGTTTTTCAATGTGTGCATGTGTGTGTTTGAGCAATAAAATTACCACCGTGGATCCGTCTTTGACGAAACCTCGGTAGGCACTGAAATTGGTCAGAGGCTATCTGTTAGCTTATATAGTTCGCATGAAATGCGGCAACATGGCGCAAATTTTGCCTCGTCTCCTGCTTTCTTGGAACTGTCACGCAAAAATGTTGCACCACTGTTGCCACATTTCATGCGAACTATATAAGCCAACAGATAGCCTCAGAAAATTTCAGTGCCACAGGTTGTGCACCAACTTGAGAGGAATTCTGTTCTAATGAAGATTGTTAGGACGGTCACCCGAAAACCAGAATGATTTGGGGCAATGGGATTGGGACCGAACTTTTAGGATATTGGCCACACCCGGAGTGCCCATGACCCTGAGGGAAGGTTCTACCAGGAGGACATTTACGGAACCATACAAATTGGGGCAATATGGGTATCAAAATTCATGGTTTTTGATACTGGTAATGAAAATGGCCATTTTGACAGGATTGGCCACACCTGGAGTGGCCATTGCCCTTGGGGAAGGTTCTCCCGGGAGGACATTTATGGAACCATACAAATTGGGGCAATATGGGTATCAAAATTCATGGTTTTTGATACTGGTAATGAAAATGGCCATTTTAACAGGATTGGCCACACCTGGAGTGGCCATTGCCCTGAGGGAAGGTTCTCCCGGGAGGACATTTATGGAACTTTACAAATTGGGGCAATATGGGTATCAAAATTCATGGTTTTTGATACTGGTGGAGAGCCTCTACTGTTGGCGTGGTAGGTTGGCCTAAACGGTTCGCGAATTCAAAATGCGTTTTTTATTGTGAAATGTAAATGTTAATATGGCAAACAGTGTTTAAATCGTCGCGTGTGTACATTTTCCTTGTGAAAAAGTTGGAGTTTAATGGAATTCCCAAGAATAGTGGGAGAAATTCATGAAATAAATTTGGTTTCCAAGCGTCTCCAAGATGCCAGCTTGATTTTGAAGTGGCAGCAGAAACAGAAGACGTGTGCCAGTATTGGTGGTGGTTCATCGTGCTTGGAAGCACACGATAGTAATAGTGCGACCGCTTGGTTGTGGGAGAGGGAGGGGAATTCGAGAGAGAATTTATGCTGCTCTCTTTTGGTGTGTGTCGCAAACTTGCCGGTGACGCTATGTTTATGGGTTGCTGCGATGAGAACAGCCTGGCAGCATAAAAAATGGGTGCGGAAGAGAGCACTGAAGAGACCTGAAAGCTAGAGCGAGATATTTGTCCAGTCTGATCAGTCTGATGAGCATCGGTGTGTTGGCAAGAAAGAGAAAGCAGTTTTAGTGTTTGCTCTGATGCGAAGATGACTGAAGTGAGGAAGAAAACGTTTTTTATTTGTTTTGATCGGTTTAAAAAAAATTTGAAGGCAAACGGCAAAATATTAAAAAATGGGTGTCAATTCCGGTGTCCGAGAACTCACGGAAATATTAACCTCCGGTTCGAAAATTTGGGAAAAATGTTCGTTTTTTCGTGTGTTTCGTGAGTGGCAAGGGTTTAAGTGCGCGCGCTTTCACTATTTTCTTTTGAACTAAAGTGCTTGGTGCGGTTGTGGTGGGTTCCTGCGATGTTCCTGCAGATTTTATGATGTAACATCCGACGGGAGTCATCAATTGCGGCTGAACGCCAACGCCATGATCGATTTGGTCAAGCCTAATGCGAGTGCAATCGCTGCCGGTGCTGCTTTTCGGGTGAGAAACTTCCAATTGGAAATATGGAGCAGCCGTTGCTGCCTGGCTACGCTGTTCGCTCTGTAAGCGAATGATGCTGGGTTCGATTCCCATCTGCTCCACACGATAATGTTAAGGAAATATGAATTTTTGAAACTCTAAGCATGAACGAAACATCAAAGTCGCTCTAACCGGGTTCGATCCCCCGTTCTTTGGATTGGTGAATTAGGAATACTATTATTACAAACTATATACGCGCTGGGTCTTTGTCCATTTGACAAGGAATCAGAAGTTCTAAATAACGTTTGTATCCGATTGATGCAAACGTTCTTTAGGGCGGGGCTTGTCGATTCAAGCTGAGATACCTCGCGCACGGCTAGCCTGCGTAGAAATGGGTCACCGAAGCTCGGCAGAGCTAACACCTTCGATTCTATGACATTTTCCGGAATTCCATTTCCCGGAATGGACGTTTTCCGGAATGGACATTATCCGGAATGGACGTTTTCCGGAATGGACGTTATCCGGAATGGACAGTATCCGGAATGGACGTTATCCGGAATGAAATTTCCCGGAATGGACGTTTCCCGGAATGGACATTTCCCGGATTTTTTTTATATTACCTGATATGAGAATGAATGGAATCTTGCCTACTCACTTACTTGTGGTTAAGAATTATTTAGTTTGTACTCCGTTGGTTTTGACAACAATATGAATATAAATACATGAATGATAAAAATAAAGTGAAATGTTCGGACATGAACAATAGAAGCAAGTGTTGACTATTGAAACAATACATTATCAACCACCACGAGATGTAACAATGTAGATCGATAGATATTAGATGTTTTTTACATTCTTTCAATGTGTTGTTATGTAAGAATTTTTCCTTCTTTTGTTAATCATTTGACTTATGTGACTAAATTCTATCATATTTTACTATAAAGCAGAATGATTATTTTCAAAGAAGGGAAAACCTCAAGAAAATAAAAAGCTTTTCAGAAAATCAATGTGTAATAAGTCCTGTCAAGAAAATAAATAGCTTGAGTGTATTTTTAAAGAATGAAAAACCTCAAGGAAAAATACATTATACATTGATTTTCTGAAAAGCTTTTTTTTATCTTGAGATTTTCCCTTCTTTAAAAATACACGTTCTTTCATCAAAGTAATGGGATTTTATGTAAGAATTTTCCCTTCTTTCGTTAATTCTACTAAATTTCAACTAGTTTTTGTTAAGGAACTCTGCACTATAAAGGCTAGTATGGAGATCGGAAGGAAAGGGGTCAAGAAACAGCTTTACGAACAGCAGAACAAAGGAGATGGAGCGTTTTCTTGGGGCTTTTCTTCACCCTCTCTGGCTTGCTTTCGCTGCCCCTGCTGCCCATTTGAAATTTTTCTTGACCGGTTCCTTCCGATGTGCGTATACCGCTTAAAGAAGAATGTGTTTTTTTTTAAAAAAGGGAAATCCTCTAGAAAAAAAAAGCTTTCAGGAAATCAATGCATAATGTATATTTTCTTGAGGTTTTCCCTTCTTTAAAAATACACGATCTTTAATCGATGTGATGGAATTTCGTGTAAGGGATTTCCCTTCTTGTGTTCAGTTGACTTTTGTGACTAAATTCTACCAAATTTTATTATAAAGCAGAATGTTTATTTTCAAAGAAGGGAAAACCTCTAGTAAATAAACAGCTTTTCAGAAAATCAATTTATAATGTGTACTTCCTTGAGGTTTTTCATTTTTTAAAAATACACTCAAGCTATAAATTTTCTTGGGGTTTCCCTTCTTTGAAAATAATCACCCTGCTTTATAGTAAAATTTGGTAGAATTTAGTCACAATAGTGACCTGATTAATACAAGAAGGGAAATCTTTTACACGAAATTCCATCACATCGATTAAAGACATTGATTTTCTGAAAAGCTTTTCATGTCTGCCTGTGTGGATCAATCGGACCGCGCACTGGACTCACAATCGAGAGGTCGCCGGTTCAAATCCCGAGGCAGACGCAAAATGTTGAAAAATAGGTTTTGGGCACCTATCTATGCTTATGATTTTCTGAAAAGGTTTTCATTTTTCTAGAGGTTTCTCTTCTTTGAAAATAAACATTCTGCTTTATAATAAAATTTGGTAGAATTTAGTCACAAAAGTCAACCGATTAACACAAGAAGGGAAATTCCTTATACGAAATTCCATCACATCGATTAAAGATCGTGTATTTTTAAAGAAGTGAAAACCTCAAGAAAATATACATTATGCTTTGATTTTCTGAAAGCTTTTTTTTTCTAGAGGATTTCCCTTCTTTAAAACAACACATTCTTCTTTATAGTGCAGAGTTCCTTAACAAAAACTAGTTGAAATTTAGTAGAATTAACAGAAGAAGGGATAATTCTTACATAAAATCCCATTACTTTGATGAAAGAACGTGTATTTTTAAAGAAGGGAAAATCTCAAGATAAAAAAAGCTTTTCAGAAAATCAATGTATTTATTTTTCCTTGAGGTTTTTCATTCTTTAAGCGGTATACGCACTTCGGAAGGAATCGGTCAAGAAAAATTTCAAATAGGCAACAGTGGCAGAGTAAGCAAGCCAGAGAGGGTGAAGATAAGCCCCAAGAAATCGCTCCCTCTCCTTTGTTCTGCTGTTCGTAAAGCTGTTTCTTGACCCCTTTCCTTCCGATCAGCGTACTAGCCTTTAAAAATACACTCAAGCTATTTATTTTCTTGACAGGACACATTACACATAGATTTTCTGAAAAGCTTTTTATTTTCTTGAGGTTTTCCCTTCTTTGAAAATAATCATTCTGCTTTATAGTAAAATATGGTAGAATTTAGTCACATAAGTCAAATGATTAACAAAAGAAGGAAAAATTCTTACATAACAACACATTGAAAGAATGTAAAAACATCTAATATCTATCGATCTACATTGTTACATCTCGTGGTGGTTGATAATGTATTGTTTCAATAGTCAACACTTGCTTCTATTGTTCATGTCCGAACATTTCACTTGATTTTTATCATTCATGTATTTATATTCATATTGTTGTCAAAACCAACGGAGTACAAACTAAATAATTCTTAACCACAAGTAAGTGAGTAGGCAAGATTCCATTCATTCTCATATCAGGTAATATAAAAAAAATCCGGGAAATGTCCATTCCGGGAAACGTCCATTCCGGGAAATTTCATTCCGGATAACGTCCATTCCGGATACTGTCCATTCCGGATAACGTCCATTCCGGAAAACGTCCATTCCGGATAATGTCCATTCCGGAAAACGTCCATTCCGGGAAATGGAATTCCGGAAATTGTCATAGAATCAACACCTTCCAAATGCCTATGCGAGTTATTTGCATGTATAGGATGTCAAATCTAAAATACATGGAAACAACTCAATTTGTAAGAGGCGGCCGCGTGGTCCCGTTTGGTTGGTTGCACACACACACACACACACACACACACACACACACACACACACACACACACACACACACACACACACACACACACACACACACACACACACACACAAAATTCAAGGTTTTTGATACTGATAATGAAAATGGACATTTTGACAGGATTGGCCACACCTGGAGTGGCCAGTGCCCTGGGAAAGGTTCTCCCGGGAGGACATTTATGGAACCATACAAATTGGGGCAATATGGGTATCAAAATTCATGGTTTTTGATACTGGTAATGAAAATGGCCATTTTGACAGGATTGGCCACCCGCAGTGTTTTTCCGAACCATACTTGTTTTGACGATATTTTCGTTTTTTGGCAATTTATTTCCACAGAGGTGCCAATTATTGAAAACATTAAATTAGAATTAATTATTTATGATGATCGGCCGGGAACCGTGATGTAGGGGTAAGCGTGATTGCCTCTCACCCAGTCGGCCTGGGTTCGATCCCAGACGGTCCCGGTGGCATTTTTCGAGACGAGATTTGTCTGATCACGCCTTCCGTCGGACAGGGAAGTAAATGTTGGCCCCGGACTAACCTAAAAAGGTTAGGTCGTTAGCTCAGTCCAGGTGTAGGAGTCGTCTCCCTGGGTCCTGTCTCGGTGGAGTCGCTGGTAGGCAGTTGGACTAAGAATCCAAAGGTCGTCAGTTAGAATCCCGGGGTGGATGAAAGCTAAGGTGTAAAAAGAGGTTTGCAATTGCCTCAACAATCAAGCCTTCGAACACCTAGTTTCGACTAGGAATCTCGCAATCGAGAACGCCAAGGCAATGCTGTAGAGCGAATAATTTGATTTGATTTGTTTGATTTATTTATGATTAAATAAATTGGCAAAGAATTAAAAAATATAAATAAAAATGGATTTACTTTTAAGAGTTTTGTACAAAGTTCTTTGTCATATTGGTCATGTAGAACATAACCTACGCCGTGTTTTTTTTTTGTCCGCCTTGTGGGCAGATATTGGGATTAGTTCACCTCGACCGTCCTAGCGACTATCTTTTGTGATTCCCTGTTATACTCTTAAGGCTGCAATTTTGCTCGAATCTTATTGAGAAGAATCAAGCTATCAGCAGGGAAAGAACGTACGCCGTGTTAGGGTGGTCTGTTTTTGTGTGGAATTGCTGTATATAATATAATAAAAAAATAAAATCGATGGCGAGGGATCAAAAAAGAAGTGAAAAAGAAGAAAAATCCAACGAGTTGGTCGGGCGTCGGGGCCACTTTGTGAGCGAGCTTCGTCGGAGGAAGACAGGAGCAAACCTACGCATCCTCTTGCGAAAAAAAGGGAAAAAAAAAGAAAAATCCAACGAGTTGGTCGGGCGTCGGGGCCAGTTTGTGTGCGAGCTTCGTCGGAGGATGACAGGAGCAAACCTGCGCATCCTCTTGCGAAAAAAGAAGAAAAATCCAACGAGTTGGTCGGGCATCGGGGCCAGTTTGTGTGAGAGCTTCGTCGGAGGATGACAGGAGCAAACCTGTGCATCCTCTTGCGAAAAAAGAAGAAAAATCCAACGAGTTGGTCGGGCGTCGGGACCAGTTTGTGTACGAGCTTCGTCGGAGGATGACAGGAGCAAACCTGTGCATCCTCTTGCGAAAAAAAAGTGAAAAAGAAGAAAAATCCAACGAGTTGGTCGGGCGTCGGGACCAGTTTGTGTACGAGCTTCGTCGGAGGATGACAGGAGCAAACCTGTGCATCCTCTTGCGAAAAAAAAGTGAAAAAGAAGAAAAATCCAACGAGTTGGTCGGGCGTCGGGGCCAGTTTGTGTGCGAGCTTCGTCGGAGGATGACAGGAGCAAACCTGCGCATCCTCTTGCGAAAAAAAGTGAAAAAAAGAAGAAAAATCGAACGAGTTTGTCGGGCGTAGGGGCCAGTTTGTGTGCGAGCTTCGTCGGAGGATGACAGTGAAAAGGAAAAAAAGAAGAAATATCCATCGAGTTGGTCGGGCGTCAGGGCCGGTTTGTGTGCGAGCTTTGTTCGATGGAAAAAAAGTGTTATGCGAATGCCATTTATTAACCATTATATACGCGCTGATCCCTGTTTTGCCTGATGGGATTGGAAGTTTAAAGATAGTTCGAGGACCCGTCTGGTTCTTGCTCTATGTTTAGGCGGGGCCAGACAATGCCCAATGACCTAGGAATTGGGCCGCTTGGATCTCTGCCATTCTGAAATGGGTCATTGGAAGCAGCGCGAGGGCTGTCACCACCTAATACCTAGGACTGAGATATGTTGTATCAGCATAACCCAAGTCTGATACAAACTATCCTTTCCCATAATTTCGCTGCCGGCCAGCGGGTATTGGATTGGACTACACACACACACACAGCGTAGTGTATCTCCGTAACGCACATAAAGCTTTGAAATTTTGGATTTTTCTTAAATAGAGTTAATCTAATCAAATCAGACCCTAGCGCTGCCAATCTTTCTAAAGGATCCTGGATAGTGCCTTAGGTTAGATTACGCCTAGCACTCTTCTTGTCGAGACCGAGCCAATTAGCCCAGTGGTAACGCTTCCGCCTCGTAAGCGGTAGATCGGGGTTCAAATCCCGGCTCGGACCAACACAACTGGTGATCTTTTCCCTTCTGGATTCGATTGCTTAGTAAAGGGAAGGTAGTGTATCGTCACAAACTGGACCTTATCACGACACCTTAGAAAGACAACCTATGGAATGTTATCATTAACCTTAACATGTTAACATTAAGTTGAATATTAAACTGTCACTGAATCCGCTTTGTAAATGCCGGCCCCGATACTCTTCACGGGTGTTCCCCTCAGGATCAGGGAAAGATTTACTTTTTACTCTTCTTGTCATTTATTAACGTTTGTAGTGCGCCATTGCATTATAATGCATTGAAACATCACAAGCGTTAATGCGGCCAGGCCTACTGCGTAAAGTCGTATCGCAGAGACATGATTCGTTTGAAGTGGGTTGAGTTTGAGCACAGAGTATTTGAACACGCAACGTGCAATGTGGTAGGACCAAGTGTAGGAAGATCTGGAAAGTGTGGGGGTTCCGAGTTGGAATTGGAAAGAAGCAGCCTAGAACCGAGTTAGATGGCAATGCATCTTGAGACAGCTCATGACCCGCAGGTTGTCCAAGCAGTAAAAGTAAAGTAAGTGAAAATTTGAAGTAATCATACACATCAATCGAAAGACCGCTAGAAAAGCTTTTAACTAGAAAGCGAATTTCTTTGTTTAATTCACTACACGACAAAACAAAACTTGTATCATGCGCAGTACGATATCTCATCGGTTCCTCAGAGAAAAGGCTTCCCCGAATCCGATGCAATCGACAGAATTTGATTTTATGTCTACGCGGACTTACAAGAAGTTGGCAAGTTTTTTAACATAAAAAATCGAACAATTTAAAAAAAAGCCATGCGTCTCCTCCAAATTATATGAGCCATGTACAAGAATATGGAAGCGCCTGGTTCATAGCCATTTCCTTTAAGCACAACGGAAACAACCAATACAAATGTATAAAAATGTTGTCAAGTTCGGGTGGTCCACAACTAGCATTGTTCGGCCCGATCGTCCAGTCCCCTACGTTGTGCATCACTGCGGGGACGTCCGGAACAAGAAACGAAACGAATATTACGACGGCGGACGAAGACACCACTGGGAGGACGGTACAATAAAATAAAATAGGCGACTTTCTAGGTCCCGATGAGACGACCGGTCTCAACGGGTGTCAAAACGCAACAGAATTTTATTCACAATAATTACAATCAAAACATAAACAAATCCAACAAGACGTCACTTGTCACATTTGATTCTAGTTTTATACTCACCCCCCGTGCGACGGGGGGTAATAAATAATCGCCGATAATGGGGTCCGCGACCCAACAAGCATTTTTTTTGCGATTATTAAAATAAATATTAAAAGTTTATGATGCGCACATAAGAACGTCTGTTGATCCTGTCGCACTTTCTTTCCCGGTAAATACAAATTTAAACACTCAGATTACACATAACAAAACTGGTTACAACAAAACGACTTTATTCGCGTCAACTTGGCTCTATTTTGCAGTAAATTAACTGTTCTGACCTGCTCTGAGGTCTGTCAGGGAATGGGGCTGTTCTGAGGTGGTTTTCCTACAAGAAAATTTACGGTCAGGACAAGTTCACTGACCTCTGATTTTTAGTGTTTGCTCTGATGCGAAGATGACTGAAGTGAGGAAGAAAACGTTTTTTATTTGTTTTGATCGGTTTAAAAAAAATTTGAAGGCAAACGGCAAAATATAAAAAAATGGGTGTCAATTCCGGTGTCCGAGAACTCACGGAAATATTAACCTCCGGTTCGAAAATTTGGGAAAAATGTTCGTTTTTTCGTGTTCTTCGTGAGTGGCAAGGGTTTAAGTGCGCGCGCTTTCACTATTTTCTTTTGAACTAAAGTGCTTGGTGCGGTTGTGGTGGGTTCCTGCGATGTTCCTGCAGATTTTATGATGTAACATCCGACGGGAGTCATCAATTGCGGCTGAACGCCAACGCCATGATCGATTTGGTCAAGCCTAATGCGAGTGCAATCGCTGCCGGTGCTGCTTTTCGGGTGAGAAACTTCCAATTGGAAATATGGAGCAGCCGTTGCTGACTGGCTACGCTGTTCGCTTTGTAAGCGAATGATGCTGGGTTCGATTCCCATCTGCTCCACACGATAATGTTAAGGAAATATGAATTTTTGAAACTCTAAACATGAACGAAACATCAAAGTCGCTCTAACCGGGTTCGATCCCCCGTTCTTTGGATTGGTGAATTAGGAATACTATTATTACAAACTATATACGAGCTGGGTCTTTGTCCATTTGACAAGGGTTCAGAAGTTCTAAATAACGTTTGAATCCGATTGATGCAAACGTTCTTTAGGGCGGGGTTTGTCGATTCAAGCTGAGGTACCTCGCGCACGGCTAGCCTGCGTAGAAATGGGTCACCGAAGCTCGGCAGAGCTAACACCTTCCAAATGCCTATGCGAGTTATTTGCATGTATAGGATGTCAAATCTAAAATACATGGAAACAACTCAATTTGTAAGAGGCGGCCGCGTGGTCCCGTTTGGTTGGTTGCACACACACACACACACACACAGGACAAGTTCACTGACCTCTTCGTCCTGTTTGTGTTCTTTTATTTACAAATATGTGTGTGTTTACATGTAACGTAGAGTGGGAAAACTAGACAACATAAACTGTGGCAAAAACTTCACGAAAACAGTACAGTACAGAAGTTTCTGACTTGACTAGAATCATCATCTTGTGTGTAAACAGTTTAAAATTAAAATATTTGAAAAAAAAGTTTTTTAGAAATTATTTGTTTACTAAAGTTTTATGTATCTTATAGGTCTATGTGTCCATGGTCATCCAAGGACTCCCTAGAGGTAAGATCTACGAGTCTACCGCCGTGACAAGCAAGAGGAAGTCGGATTTTGACACCAGATCATGTGCGTATAACATCAGTGCATATATGAATGGGTTGGAATGTCTATGGTCTTCCAAGGACTCTCCGGAGTTAAAATCTACGAGTCTACCGCCGTAACAAGCAAGAGGTAATTTAATTTCGACCATATGCACTGATGCTATTCGGACATGATCTGGGGTCAAAATTAGATTAGGGTAGAGTATAGTCATCAATGAGACAGGGAACAATGATAAAATGGCTCTCACAAGTCGTAGTTTCAACCAATCAGGCTCATATTTGGGGGAAAGGTGTGTCTACAGGATACACATCTGCCATAATAGTGGCTTTGGTTATGGACGCTCCCTTAAAAAGTTATTCATAAATGTTTGATTCTGGGGTGTAAAAGTAAATTATGGACAAAAAATATTTTTTCGCTCGTAGGCTGCCATTTACACCAAAAGTAATATTTCTTCAAATTTCTTTCGACGTTCCATAGGGAATGAGTTGGGCTACAATGTCCTTTCATTAGGTTTGGCCAAAATTTAGAATATACCCAGAATCCAGGGCTGTCTCATTGTTCCCCACTCATTTCAGCTCATGGGTAACAATGAGACACTTTGATTTTTCTTCATTAAACTTTTCAAAATCTATGGAAATCTTTCAAAACATGAATTAAAAGTGGTTTTTGGCATATTTGTAGAGTTTTAACTTCGTTTAACCAAAAATACAAAGTTATTTGGTATAAACATATGGATTTTACAAAATTTAAATACTTATTAGTATAACTTTTGTTAATTAAAGTTTCATATTGGCAAAATTGCTCTAAAATGTTCAAGGCAAGTCACCTGCAATGGAACAATACAAAAACATGATGTTTTACTAGAAAAATGTTGATTTTTATAGAGTGTCTCATTGTTCCCCAGCTGTCTCATTGTTCCTGCCAAGTGCGTCTACAATGAGACAGTTGAATAACTCTGGCTGTAGATGTCGGATGGATCTCATATTTTGGTCAATGTTAGAACACATTAAAAGAAAGTAAATGCAATAAAAAGCTCATTGAAACATGCTGATGAAAAAATTAGAAAAATCGTTGAAAGTTGAAAACCAAAAGTGTCTCATTGATGAATCAAAATTACCTCTTGCTTGTTATGGCGGTAGACTCGTAGATCTTAACTCTAGGGAGCCCTTGGATGACCATGGACATCCCGAAGTACACATAGACCTATTAGGGGAACTATACCCTTTCTCAGCCTATTTCTATTATCGGCCTATCAGCACTTTGAACATGAATAACAGCTTAAATAAAATGTTTTTGACTGTTCCAAAGTAATAAAAAGCTCAAATAAAAGTGAGCAAGCAACTCATCATTGTTGATACATCTGAAAATGTTGATTTAATAGCGAAAAACGGCAAAAGTGATGAGAATTGGTCGAACGGCTTAGTGTGATTAAAATGGGTATATTTCCCCTAGATACATAAATTTTTATATTTATTTTATTCGTACAAAAAATGCTAGTTGTGGACCCCCCGAACTTGACAACATTTTTAAACATTTGTATTGGTTGTTTCCGTGGTGCTTAAAGGAATTGGCTATGCACCAGGCGCTTCAATATTCTTGTAGATGGCTCATATAATTTGGAGGAGCCGCATGTTTTTTTTTAAATTGTTAGATTTTGTATGTTAAAAAATTTACCATCTTCTGGTGAGTCCGCGTAGACATAAAATCAAATTCTGTCGATTGCATCGGATTCGGGGAAGGCTTTTCTCTGAGGAACCGATGAGATATCGTACTGCGCATCTTTCATCATCGAAAATTCAAGCTTGATTTTGGAATTTTACTTACCATTATAGTTCTTTCTCTACGCCCGGGTTGTGGGCTTACTTCAGAGGTCGAAGAGTCTGTATTTTCGGGAGCGATCCATCTTTCTGTAAACTCACTTGCTGATCTTGCAAGACTTGGATGACTTGTTGATCGGTGCACCGATTGTTGTTCGTAATGATCACCTTCGTAGTACGGTTGGGCAGTGTACGAGCTTTCATCGGAATAGCTCTCGGAATATTTGGGTTTGGCGAAATCAACCATTACCTCCGTCATAGAGCGATAATCAACATTGTTTGAGCTAAATGATGATCTCGATGTCTTTCTTGAACGTGATTTCAAACTGCCATAAGAGTCTCTATTTTGTGTTGTTATTGTTATTGGTTCTTGTGTTATTGTGCGCACCGAGGATCCACCGTCACTATCATATTCATACAAGGTGGGCAGAGAACTTCTGCGTGAACGTGTATCCCATGTTTCTCGCTTTTTGGATCGCTTGGATCGTCTTAATTCGACATCATCATCTGCAGGAGCTAGTATGCGCATAATGATCTCCCATGACTGAGGCTCGAAAAGTTTTTCATAACGGGCATCGGCCCTAATTCGTTCGAAATCTTCACGTACCACGGCTTCAGTAAGCATTGTTCTGAAATTACAGAAAATAATAAATTATATAGTGACAAATAATCTTTCTCATAGTCCTAAATAAATTTCCAGTAGTCTCGATTGAAAAAATAATAATATATATACAGTAGCCTGTCCCATTTTGAGGTCATGTCGAGGAATTTCAGGTGCTCACTTCTTAAATGATAGATTATGATGTTAGGAACAATGTTTTCTTAGACAAGAAAAAATAATAAAATACTTTCTCGCACCCCCTAGTCGATTTACTGAAAATTGTCACTTTTTTGAACAAATTTTCTAAAATCGCTTGGAATCAATACAAAAACTGATTCAATCTGGTGAGTATTATCTTCAAACGATAGGTTTTTGTCTATAGATTAAGATGCACTATCAATATTGGACCAAAATCTAAGTTTTTGAACTCTCCCAGGCGGATTTATGTCGAAAAAATCGCATTTTTTTGAAACTTTTTTCAGAATTTCTCATTTAATTTAGGGTAGCCTATTTTTCCCAGTAAAACCAATACATGCAGCTTGTAGGAAATTTCATGGTGAACATTTTTCCCTCTGAGAAAATGCAATTTCGACACTCCAGAGCCGAGATATTTGAGTTTTAGTGAGGAAAAAAGTGCCAATTTTCAAAATTTCTCAGAATTCAGAAGCAAGGCCTATTAATTACCCGATGTTGCAAGCATGTGTCGCAAAGGTCAGGGTATGCTTTCTTATAGTAATTTTGGCCGCTGAATCCGAATCTGAAATCAAATTTCGTGTAAACAGTAATGTTTTGTAGCTACACCCTTTTGGAATGTTATTTGCGTGATTAAATCGCTGCCATTCAAATTGCTTGCAAGTTCGGTCATACTTTTCTCGGTTTTCGTTCCACTTTGATTGATTTTTTACTTACAGATCTGTTAAATGTTTTTTACGTTTTGATTATCTTAAGCAATTCGAAAAATCGCATATTGTTATTTGGTGGTGGCTTAGGGACTATCCATAAACCACGTGGACACTTTTTTTTTAATCGCTGACCCCCTCCTCCCCAATTTCCATACAAAACAAATCTTTTTGATATGGAGAGTGGAAAATCGCTGAATCAAAGTGGTATTTACGAAAACCGAAAAAAGTATGACCGAACTTGCAAGCAATTTGAATGGCAGCGATTTTATCACGCAAATAACATTCCAAAAGGGTGTAGTTACATAACATCACTGTTTACACGAATTTTGATTTCAGATTCGGATTCAGCGGCCAAAATTACTATAAGAAAGCATACCCTGACCTTTGCGACACATGCTTGCAACATCGGGTAATTAGTAGGCCTTGCTTCTGAATTCTGAGAAATTTTGAAAATTGGCACATTTTTCCTCACTAAAACTCAAATATCTCGGCTCTGGAGTGTCGAAATTGCATTTTCTCAGAGGGAAAAATGTTCGCCATGAAATTTCCTACAAGCTGCATGTATTGATTTTACTGGGAAAAATAGGCTACCCTAAATTAAATGAGCATTTCTGAAAAAAGTTTCAAAAAAATGCGATTTTTTCGACATAAATCCGCCTGGGAGAGTCCAAAAACTTAGATTTTGGTCCAATATTGATAGTGCATCTTAATCTATGGACAAAAACCTATCGTTTGAAGATAATACTCACCAGATCGAATCAGTTTTTGTATTGATTCCAAGCGATTTTAGAAAATTTGTTCAAAAAAGTGACATTTTTCAGTAAATCGAGTAGGGGGTGCGAGAAAGTATTTTATTATTTTTTCTTGTCTAAGAAAACATTGTTCCTAACATCATAATCTATCATTTAAGAAGTGAGCACCTGAAATTCCTCGACATGACCTCAAAATGGGACAGGCTAATATACAGCAATTCCCCACGAAAACAGCATGGAAAAAAACAAAAGTGCTCGGATCGGGCTCAAAATTTTTCTGGGGGTTCCCTGGCCGAAATAATTAGACCCGTATTTTTTTGTTTGGCCATTAGGGTGGCCTACGCCGTGTTAGGGTGTTCTAAAAATTGGCCATTTTCGTCGATTTTCGCAAAAACCACTTTTTTCGAAAAATCATAACTCCTCGCCATTTTAACCGATTTCAATTGTCTTACACGCAAATGAAAGGTGATAAGTTGGTCTTTCAAAGAAAAATAGTTAGAAGTTTCAAAAATCTAGCCTAGCATATGAAAAGGGCGTTTGAAACTTTAAAATGCCGTTTTGGCGGTGTCTGGACCAAAGAGCCTATGTCTGAAAATATTTTTATCGGATTCCCCGGACATTTTTACATAACATACTAAAAAGTGGGAGGAGTTCATTAACAGGATTCCGAGATATGATTTTTTGAAAATAAAATCCGTGTTTTTTGACGCGCCGCGCGCAAAAACCGGAGAATGACGAAATTGGCAAAAAATCAACTTTTTTCACTAAAACTGCGATAACTTTAAAATTTCAGCAATGACCCAAATTTTCGTAATTAAAAGACGCAACTTTTGGTACCCAGACATGTATAGGTCATCGCTGAAATTTTAAAGTTATCACAGTTTTAGTGAAAAAAGTTGATTTTTTGCCAATTTCGTCATTCTCCGGTTTTTTTTTTTTTTTTAATACCGAATTACGCACTTCCCAGCAGAAGCTGGGAATATTTCACCTACTTTTTTTTTAAAGTTTTAAAGTGCAAACTATTACATAAATTAAAAACTATAGCTAAATTCTAAATCGGTGCGGGTTGTAAGCCGCAGTTGCTGGTAGTGGGCGGTTGGTGGCGGGTGGCGTTTGGCGGCGGGGGGGGGGGGTTGGTGTGTGGCGGGTGGCGTTGGGCGGCGGGTGGTGGGCGGCGGACGGCGGGTGGTGGACGGCGGGTGGTGGGCGGCGGGCGGTGGACGGCGTTCGGCTCGTCAGAAAACATGGATTATATTTTCAAAAAATCATATCTCGGAACCCTGTTAATAAACTCCTCCCACTTTTTAGTATGTTATGTAAAAATGTCCGGGGAATCCAATAAAAATATTTCCAGACATAGGCTCTTTGGTCCAGACACCGTCAAATCGTCATTTTAAAGTTTCAAACGCCCTTTTCATATGTTAGGCTAGATTTTTGAAACTTCTTACTATTTTTCTTTGAAAGGCCAACTTATCACCTTTCATTTGCGTATAAGACAATTGAAATCGGTTAAAATGGCGAGGAGTTATGATTTTTCGAAAAAAAATGGTTTTTGCGAAAATCGACGAAAATTGCAATTTTTCAGACCACCCTAACACGGCGTAGGTCACCCTAATGGCCAAACAAAAAAATACGGGTCTAATTATTTCGGCCAGGGAACCCCAATCCGAGCACTTTTGTTTTTTTCCATGCTGTTTTCGTGGGGAATTGCTGTATATATATTGGCTCTCGTACCTTAGCGTTGATTCTGTAGTTATAATTTCCTTCCACTTAGCTTTATCATCATAGCTTAGTTGGGTCACTAGCGGTACTGCTACACGATTGTTTTGTAAAGATGCTGTAGAAATAGTTATATCAGGTACTTCAACATCCTGGAGAACCCGAATAAGCACATCCCAGTTTGTAATTGTCTTATCTTCTGGCGGTAATTCAATGGGTTTCACATTTCCAACCAACTCAGGACTTTGCAGTAGAACATCGTTCTCGGAAATGTAAGTAGAGGTTGGTATGGTCATTTGGGTGACCATGGGCTGGCTTATTGTCATGCCGGAAGCACTGGAAACATCCGAAAAATCTTCCCATTTGGGATCCGAAGACTCCTGATAATTACGAATAGTGACATTCCAGTTAGGGTCGACCATTGGTTTGGCCTTATATTCAGTAACCATGCGTCTATGCTTTTCCACGTCTTCAATTGTTGTCTTTTCGGTAACTGTTTGTGTAAATACGTCATCTACAATATGAGACGATAATTCATTTTTTCTGGTTACAATGATTTGGGGTTCAATATGCTCGTTATTTCCTAAATCAAATGCATAAGGAATGGGGTATAAGTGCGATGAATCAACAATTTCAGTCATTGAATGCGTATCAGTCATTTCTGTTCCTAAAGAAACAAGACTGCGCGTTGAGAATGCTTGCGGTACATCTGGATAATTTTCAGGCCAATCGTTTTGTTGAATCTGTGAATGTGGGTTTAGAAATATTAGTTTGATGATAATAATGAATTAATATATGAAAAGTTACATTTTTCTGCTGGTTTCTTGAAATGTTGGGAACATAAGATGGCGATTTAATATATCTGGGAGCTGAATGTAGTTCAGGGGTATAAGTGAACTGAGATTGTTCAGCATCTTGCAACGATTCAAATGTTAGTACGCTATCACTTCTTGCATCTTCGTGGGTCTCCAAAATTGTAGACAGGTTGTTCCGCTCTGCTCGGCTAACCGTGGTATTACTGTCAGTATCAGATGTTAGTGGTGACGGCAGCGGTGGTGGAGTTCGCTTAACTCTCACATGGATATCAAATTTAGGGGACATCTCACAATTTGCTGTTGTTCGAATTTCTTGAGTATGGCCATAATGATCACTGTAAATGCTTGATGCATCTTGCAGAAATGCGCTATTGTCATAGCTACCATGTGAGCTTATAGGAAGCGATCCAGTATCTACTTCCTCATTTTCCGAGTGAGATTCACTTGGATAGTCAGAGGGTATTAGAGCACCATCACTACCAGAAACACTTTGAGTTTGGTGCGAAACATGTGCATGGTGTGGTAGCTTCAATCCTGATATGCTGCCTGAATGGTAAAACACAAAATTTGTGCAATGAGTGCGATTATTTTTTGTTTTATATTAAAATATGTGATATTTAAAAAAATAAATTGACAAACAAAACACGTTTTTACCTATACTGCCGGTTTCTAGAGCTGTTATCTCGGAGCCGCTTCCCACATGTATAACCCTTCGTACAACAGATACCGGCTGTCGGCGTAAACAATAGTAAGATACCCCAAGCCCAATAAGTAGTAAAGTAAGAAACATGATAGCACAAATAATAAACAATATTTGAATTCCTTTCAGTGGTGGGTCGAGTATGGATGCTGGTATCACGTCAGTCAAACTAAAAAAAAACATTGTATTATCATTCACATTTAAGCAAAACCATCAATTCATACATCGGCGCAGGTATACCCGCTGGAATTGGAGCTACTGGTGGTGGATATCGGCACACAATTGTGATGATTTCATCCCCATCCATCTCCAAGCCAGGATGGAAACGTACCACAATATTGTTGGTAAACACACGCTGAGGTTCCTGTTGTATTTAGATATTAAATGTAAGCTTTATCGTACACGATTACTCGCATCAAACCTGTTTTGTTCCACATCCTTTCAAAGGTAGCTCAACACTGTAACTGGTGTCACCCTTGCCTGTTATTTGACAAGCGCTATTTCTATCGAAATTTGCATATGCAGTTCCATAAAACTTTTCGTTGAACTTCAATTCCACTTGCATGGAGCCGGCAGCACAGTTTAACGCAGCTTTAGTGCGATTCAAGAATATTATTGGGCTTAGATCATCGAGTTTGGTCACCTAAAATAAAATATTTAGAAGTTTATTGTATGAATTTATTTTTTTCTGATATATACATTAGGAAAAACTTTTCCTTATACATTGAATGTTAAAGAGGTAAAAAGTTTTGTATACTTATGGAGAAAATTTGATGTATACTAAAAAGTTAAGATCTTCTAATTGATTTTCATGTTAAAAAAACAATCACTTCTTATTTCAAACCGAATAGGAACTAAACGGGAAAAGCCCAGCACAACCACGGGCCTAACAGATCTAACACAAACTTTTTTTTGCAGATTTCTGTTTGAACTACAATGTCCTATCAGTGGATTTGACCAAACTGACCATTGTTCCCCTTTCTTTTGAGCCCATGGGTAACCGTAAGCCATTTTTGTTTTGTTAATAAAACGATTAGACCACAATTTATGAATGAATATTAGGGTGGTCCAAATCTGGACTTTTTTGGGGCTACCCCCTAAAATCAAAGATTGACCCATCACTAGGTTAAATTCCAAATTTGAGCTCATTCTGACCACGGGAACCCCTCCCTCCAATCGCTTAAAGTTTGTATGGGAAAAATCGTCAAAATGTATGGAGAAAAGCAACTGTTTTACTTTTTTACCTGTGGAAGGCGCCATAGTTATCCGATGCTTACCATTTCTCAAATGTAGAACCTTCATTATATTTAGAACAACTTTCCTGAAGACACCATATTTTTAGGATTTTTTCCCGCGAAGTTATTAGCGCCCAAAACTGACCATTTTTGCGCGGCCAGCTGTAAGGGGCTACCTAACAACGATGTTTAATTCCAATTCGTACACGCACGTGCTCTCTCTCAGGTTCAAACTCTCTCACGAGTTTGCTTGCCTGCCTGGCTGCCTGCCTGCCTGGCTGCCTGCCTGCCTGCTTACCAACAAGCGCGCGCTGAATCTCTGCTTGGACTTTTGTCGTCGTCGTCGTTTTCGTTTGCTATCTTCTGCGCTGCGTTCCTGGCATGTTTATTATAATTTTCAACTAAAATAGCAGGTTTGTTTTGAGATATATTTAGCATATAAATTCTTAGATTATGTCAAAATTGAAAAAAGTGCACTAAAAAAAATAATTTGAATAAAAGACTTAGGCCTTGGCTAAGCCTCGTTTAAAAAATTTAAGCAAATGAACAAGATTTGTTCGTTTTTCCAAGCATTACAAGCAGTTGTTCGTATATGCTCATTAGAGAGAATGATTCAATTATTTTAAAAAATCTTCAGGTAATACAAATTTTGTTTTTTACTCTAAATATCATCCGACCAACTGCTTGTCCATTCGAAGGCGATTTGATTACAGATTTCAAACTACCTAGCTCAACAATTTCTATTTTTGAGGCTTTTCTTTTAGACATCGTTGCACTTTTTGGATGTTTCGGAATCGTAAACTTTTAATAATCGTCAAAGGCAAATATACCGCAATTTGTTGTAAGGAATTTTTTTATATTTTCGGCAGATTAAAATATTTTGTATGGAATGAAAAATAATCGTGATCATAGGGCTACGAAAAAACTTCAAATGTTTTCTTTTTAAGCTTGTTTGATAGTATACAAAAGTGAAAACAAACAGTTCCCAAAATCGATGAACTGTCTAAGTGTATTGTTCTTCCTGAAATCTATACTTGACTAAGTTAAAAAAAAAGTCTTATATTTTTTCTAGAAGAGTTAAAATCCCAGTCTTGAGTTTGGTATGATACCAAAACTAGAAATAAATTTCAATTACATAACATATCAGATGACAATTCATGGAGGAACAAATTTATCGAAATTTGTATTCTCTCAAACACGCCCTGATAATATGATATCTATTGTTAATCGCATATTACATTTAATTTTATATCTCGAAATAAATATCGAAATGTATCTTGAAAATTATAATAAATATGCCAGAAACGCAGCGCAGCGGATAGCAAACGAAAACGACGACGACGACAAAATTCCAAGCAGAGAAGCAGCGCGCGCTTGTTGGTAAGCAGGCAGGCAGGCAGCCAGGCAGGCAAGCAAACTCGTGAGAGAGTTTGAACCTGAGAGAGAGCACGTGCGTGTACGAATTGGAATTAAACATCGTTGTTAGGTAGCCCCTTACAGCTGGCCGCGCAAAAATGGTCAGTTTTGGGCGCTAATAACTTCGCGGGAAAAAATCCTAAAAATATGGTGTCTTCAGGAAAGTTGTTCTAAATATAATGAAGGTTCTACATTTGAGAAATGGTAAGCATCGGATAACTATGGCGCCTTCCACAGGTAAAAAAGTAAAACAGTTGCTTTTCTCCATACATTTTGACGATTTTTCCCATACAAACTTTAAGCGATTGGAGGGAGGGGTTCCCGTGGTCAGAATGAGCTCAAATTTGGAATTTAGCCTAGTGATGGGTTAATCTTTGATTTCAGGGGGTAGCCCCAAAAAAGTCCAGATTTGGACCACCCTAATGAATATGAATTGAACAAGATTTTTTATTCATTTATTAATTTTTTTTCTGTCAGACGAACGGGGTCACTTTTTAGTTTGACACCCCTTTTACACGGAGTTCACGCACACTACCAAACGTGTGTTTTGATAGTGTGCGTGAGCGCCGTGTAAAAAGTGACACTTCGTCACTTTTTAGTTTGACTTTGACCAACCAACGGGGTACAAACTAAAAAAGTGTCAAACGAAAAAGTGACCAACCATCGGGGGTTGAGTGTATATTCATAACAAACGCGGCGCAACTTGGAAACTTAGCAAATTTGCAAAATGCAAAGTTTCCCTGAGCGGGCGCCAAATGTTTAAGGAGGGCGACATTTTTTGTAAAGAAGACCTACAGATCAGCCTTGGTCGCCCTTAGCCAAATGCAGCAAGTAGAGCTGGTCACGGTATTTGATGTCTTTGTTTTTTCATAAAATTATTTTTTTAGGTCCTTTTCGGTACTGGGACCTGGTTAGGACCGAGTCGGCTTTTGTAATAACATTAGGTCTATTCCCGTACTGCAGAATTCTGCAATTCTGCACGAAATCGGCAGCAGAGCGTCCCGGGCAGACGGTAATAACAAAATTCATGCCATTTCAATAACAAATACTGTTAAAATAACAGAAAGTGTTATCGAATCTTCTTGAACAATATTTTTTTGCATAAGGATTTAATAACAGTTTATGTTATCATAACAAAATGTGTTATTGGTATGACATTGGTTGAAAGCCAAAACAACTTTGGAATAACGTTTTTTGATATGGAAGAATACCGCCAACTGTTATTGGGATGATCGGATGAGTTGTTAAAATAACAAAAAATAATAACAAAGATTTGTTCGCAGAATAACTGAAAATGTTATTACTCTGTTATTACAATAACAATCCAATAACAAAAAAATCATAACGACGAATAACAAATCTTGTTATAAAAAACAAACAATGTAATTGTCCTAGTATTTTCACATATCAAAAAATGTTATCCCAAAGTTATTACTGGTTCAGCTCTATCCCATTTCTTTCCCTCCCATGCAGAAAGACGACAAGTGCCTGGCGAACATTTACTTCCTTTCCGACGGAATACGTGATCAGGGATATTTCATCTCTGAAAATCTCGATGGCGTCGACTGGGATTGGATCCATGCCTGTTGGGGCGAGAGGCAATCACGCTTACCACTATACCACCGGTGCCGCTTAAGTGCAGTTTAGAATTCTTACCTTTCCATCTAATGTTGCTTCTTCAGGTAGCCCTTCTCCTTGGTATTCTATGCTGTTTGCATGTGATGCATAATTGGACTGTGCAGCACAATGGTTATCATCCAAAAAAATCAGAATTAATGCCACAAAGCAAATAAGAGTGGGCTTCATGATAAGCGTCTGAAAATATAAAATGACTGTTATCGTTTTAAATAATATTGTTATATGGCGTGTATGTTTAACGTAGTGAGAAGTTGTTGTTATTTTATTATCCATATAAAATTTCGAATGACCGCATAGGTTAAAGCTGCTAGAAATAAAGAGTTAACAACAACATAGGCGTCATCCATAAAGTATGTCACGCTCTAGGGGGGAGGGGGATCTGAGCAAGTGTGACATTGCATGTTATAAGTATAGGAAAAGCGTGACAAAGGGGGGGGAGGAGGGGGGGGGGGTAAATTTGTGCTGATTTTTGCGTGATGTACTTTATGGGTGAAGCCATATAAAATTTGTCTGCTTCCAGCCTGTTTGAATTAGGCCCCTGAATTCTTTAGGATCGTATTGATTCCAGAGACAAGCAAACACTGAATCAGTGAACTCGTTCCTTTAAGGAACATACTAGACGAATGATTCTTAAAATATTTGTTAGTCTATCTTATCGACACTTCGTTTTCTGTTCAGCCTATTAAATTTAATTCTCTACCCACACGCAAAGAAATTCCGGTGAACGTTGGATGCTCAATCGCCCTTACCCATCCGATGTTCAAATTTATTCCCATCGGATGTTCAAAGCATTTAAAAAATCACCAACACCACCGCATTCTGAATCATACGATTTTATTCATGCTCTAGTATGCGTGATATTTGTGCAAACCGAACAGTCAACCGAAGATTTTTTTTTTTCTGATAGCTCGTTCTTCTCTGTGGTCAGTTTGACGTTTTGTTTTTTTGTCGCGGTAGGCTGTGCTCGCTCTGCAAGTTTTTTTCGGCCAACAACGGTAGGCGGTCCAGGAAAGTTTCCGCCGGTAATTTTGTGCTCACCGCATCGCGAGTGTCCGAAATTGGTTCCCGTCCGTAGCCCAGAGAATTAATTTCGGTTTCTCTCCCCTCAACGTTTTTAGATTTAAGCAATATGGTACTTCCCTCACGGACAAATCAATCCGCGGCGGCCCGAGTTCGGCCAGCAGTTCCGTCGTGACGGCCGAAATTATGGAAACTGACACGGACCTGTTGATGCCCGTGCCGGAAGAATCTCCCTACTTTCCGGAAAAGTACCCTGGCAAAGTGTGCGCCTGTGCGCGCTCGGCGAACGCAGCCAGTTGGGCCAGGGCGAAATGGACGGATCGAGGTCAAGAACAGTGTCGAAGCGACGGTGGCGGCCGCGCTGTAGTCCTAGGAAGACGACGAGGGATTCTCCGGGCGCAGTCCCAGTCAGGGGGACAAACGGGCAGCGGTGGTGGTGGCATCACGCTCGGAATATCGCCGCTGCTGAGCAGCAAAAAACGATAGAAAGGATTGAACGTAACGTAAGTGCGTATGGTTGTGACCTTTTGACCGGCGACCTAACTAAACCCTCTATCTCTCTTCCGCAGAAACCCAATTATCAACGCCGAGTACGTGACTGTGGCCATGGTGGCCATACGTGATTTACTCGATCAAGAACGGCGGATACTTTTACACTCAACGGTCGTGTGCCAGCTGGTCGTTTGGCGTGGGCATTGGCGCGGCCACGGGGACGCTCAGCAACCTGGAGGTGGTCGTGGCGCAGGCCTTAAGCAAAAAGTGCTACTTTTGCTTTGCTGTGCAAGGTAGATACGCAAGCTACATCGCGGTCCAGAGATTCAAAACACTTATTTTTCCCCAGATGTCCAAAATTGTTCTACTACCCGTGCATCGCCGCGGCCGGTGGCACTACCACGAAACGTGACGTCGATTCCGAAGTACGGCTGGATGTGCCGGTGCTGTCGGGTTTGTTTTGAGTGGGGTTCGCGAACGCCGGGAGGGGGCGCTTCGTCGCGATGGCTACCAGCAGCGGGACAAGGGCCACGCCAATATCCACGCCTAAGTCCACTCCAGCGAGCACAATCTGCACCAAATCAAATCGCTGCAGGCCGAGTTGGCAAGCGGAAACCAAAGCTACAGTTGCAACCTCCCCCGGCATTGGACAAGAACGACGGAGTTCTGGCCGCGATCGAATCAGCCGTAGCCGGGAGCAACTTGGACAACTCGTTTGATGATGTCAAGCTGGAACCGCTGGTTACGAACGAGCAGGACGTGGTTGAGCTACGCAATCTGCAGAAGCTTGGCATCGGTGATTAATTTTTGTGCGGAGGCGTCCCGAGCGGACCAGAAACGATCAAATCTGGGAAGAATCTACGACCGCGGAGGTCAAACCGAAGAACAAGCCAATCAAGAACAAGCCAATGCTTCGGCAGGCTACTGTTGCCGTGGTATTCCGTTGCCATCGGTAGACCTGCCAGTCTTGTTCGCCGCCTCTCTAACAGTCTTCCACCAAGACGTCCCTCAAAAGCCCATTCAGAAGACTCAGACCTGGCCGGCACGACCAAGTCGAGGAACCGGTTGACAACAACAAAGACATCTCGTGTGTGTTACTTCGGAACTATTCGGCGGAGGTGCGGACAGTTACTGCGTAGCACCAGATTCCTGACTCTTGATTCTTGTCATAGAGATGACTAAAAAGCTGTGTGTTTAATTTAATATAAAAAATTAGAAATTTGTGTTATATAATAACAAATAAAAAGCTGTTGTTTGTTTTTCAATATAATATTTTCTCTTTGGGAGGAATATTTATAAAAAAAAATACAATTTCTGTTCTTGGTAAACCAAAAATAAACTGACTCAATCGTAATTTTGATTGATTTAGTTTTAATATTGGTTTAAGGGTGCACAGCAACTAAGGAAGTTGTTGTCTTCTTATTCCAAAATTGTCAAACTTACGAACCCAATCCTGCAATAACGGGATTGTAAAATTAATCAAACTTTGTTGTAAATTGCTTTGTGGACAGTACTTTAGGGGATGAATAAAAAAATATTTCGATAGTACCCGTAGTTTTGAAGATACACGCAAAACAGCCAATGTGAATTATATGACCATTGGTACCGAAATTTTGACCATCGAATGCTCATAAACGATCATGAGCATTCGATGCGCAACACGAATTGACCATTCGATGTTCAAAGTGCTTTCTGGAAAATTTGACAGCTCGTTTATATGTGTGCGTGTCGTCGCACGCAGAATTTTGTGGTTTCATCTATCCAACACTGGCGGCGCCACCGTACGTCTCTGCATTAGCGATAGTACCGCTTTTCACCACCAGATGGATATAATCGATATTTAGGACGCAAACCAAAATGATGGAGGAAATATTCATCAAAACAGACCATTTTTGTTGTTGTTTAACAAAAATTAAACTAAATCAACTGAAATTACAAAAGAATTAGTTTAATTTAAGGTTTAACAACAACATAAACTCTCTGTTTTGATAAATATTCCTCCAAAAGAGAATACATCGAAACGAACAAAAAATAACTTTGTTTTTATTAGTTGTGTAACATAAGAAATCAATTTTCCTGTTGATTAACAAATTATTACCAAAGTTCCAAGTATATCTTAGTTTTTGGTCATCTTTTTGACACACTTATATCACGAGTCTAGAATCTGATTTTGCAGGATCACGCAGGACTTTTTGCGCCGGTAGTCGATCACGTTTCTGGCGTATTGCGGCCAACAAAAGCGACACCATTAATCGTTTAAGCTGGTGCCGAGCTCAAGTGGCCACCCCCGCTGAGCAGTATCGAAGCAGTTTAACAGAATGTTGCTGTGTAATACGTCGTCTTACCCACCTCCTGAGACGGGTAAATTGATCTGGATGGGTTGGTTGGGGTAGGTCCGCCTGAAAGCGTTTGAGCGGCTAGTACTCGAATTATACCACCTGAACGGGACCCATTTCTGCGAGCTTCATTGAGTGCGATATCAGGTGCCGCTTCGAAAAGGCGTTCGATTTCTCAACGCGGCGATGGCTTTGCCGGCTGATGATGCAGGGACTTCGATTGACCAGTTACGTCGTAAGCTACCGGTGGTGACCGACTTCCTCTTATCTGGCAGCTTCTGCCATGGCGACGGACACGTTGCTCAGTTCCTCGAAGCGCTGGTGAAGTTAGAGAAGCACCCCAACAGCAGTATTTCCGCGTCGATGAATTCGACTCGCACGAGTAGCACTGACTTCTCCGATCTAATGGATGCAACTGATTCCGGCGAAAAATTTTCCCTCTCGAAACCCTCTCGATGATGGTAATGTTGAAAGGGCCAAATCGATGAACCTGGAAAAATGTATTGCTTTGAATAAATTCTAATTAAATCACTAGCAATTTTACCCGCAACAACAGGACAGTGTATGAACCCGTTTGATTGGTTGGTTGTTTGGTCGTCGTTGTCGTGCTGTTCGGCAAAACCCGGACCCAGATCACGGGGCCCGACTAGTTCCGCTATTGAAGTCTTTCCGCGATCGGGGCGAGGGTTTCGGTCAGCGGTGAACCCGACGGATGAGCTGCGATCGTCCTAATTGCGGGGTGGATTTTGTGATCGTGCGAGCGATTCGAAAAGGTTTCTACAGGACGGAGGATCGAGGCGATTCGAAGAGTTCGAACGAACGTTCCTTCTTCTTCTTGGTCACCTTGACCGTGTACATCAACTCGTCGGTCTTTCTCCAACTTGTCTGATTCAACTTCGTACTAACCTGGATTTTTTTTCTTCGACCTTTTGTCATGGAGTTCCTTCTACGATCCAAATCGGCGGAATGGTGGAGACTGTCGACGGAACGGCAAAGGACTACGACGTTGGTTGATCAGTCGAGCTTTTCGACACAAAAGGGTTTCGTTTGCCGCAAGTGGTGGCCAACAGACGGAACGCGAGTATCACTGCCGAGACGATTTTCCTTGGATTCGCCGTTCCGTCGACAGTCTCCACCATTCCGCCGATTTGGATCGTATAAGAAACTCCATGACAAAAGGTCGAAGAAAAAAAATCCAGGTTTGTACGAAATTGAATCAGGCAAGTTGGAGAAAGACCGACGAGTTGATGTACACGGTCAAGGTGACCAAGAAGAAGAAGGAACGTTCGTTTGAACTCTTCGAATCGCCTCGATCCTCCGTCCTCGCCCTTCCTGATAATCGGGTCCTCTTTCGGTCGGAACGTGCTGGCTTGGATCTCTTCTGACTGGAGGTTGCCGGAACTATCAGCAGCGAAGATCCCGAACCCGCGAGGTGACAGGCTCCTGCTCCTCCTCCTGCCGGCCCTTCGTATCACGTCGCAAATTGTAGCCCTTTGCGCTCGTTGAATTACTCTTACAGCACCTCGAGCGTTTCGCGCACAAAGTTGAAGAACGTCAACAAAAGCAAAAAAAATGAATAATATTTCTCTCACAGAAACCAAAAACAAAACAAAAAACTTACTGACTATAACACACTGGGACCTGAACTTTTGGAGGAAGATCCGGAAAACTGCGGATTTAATCCGGGCAAAACAAAAAGCTGCGCGAGAAAAAATTCCAACTGTCAAACGTGAAGAAGGAAGAATCTCCGCTATTAAAACAAAGTAGAAGAGGAAGACAGCAGTTCGATAGGGAGGCTCACACATACATTTAAATGGGTTTGATATGTGTTGGTGATGTTTACGAAATTTGAACGTTCGATGTTCAAAGGTATGAACATCGAATGGTCAAAGCCGAATGCGCATCCGATGTTCACCGGATAAGGTTTGCGTGTACTAAATTGTCTGTAACAAAAATCTGGGTGCAAAAGCTATGGTTGATGTGCACCGTTAACGGCACATAAATTGTCTGTTTTGATAAATATTCTCTGCTATTTTTTGGTTTGCGTCCTGGGGATGTCTGAATCCATCTGGTGGCGAAAAGTGGTACTAGCACTAGCCGTGATGATGTACGGTGGCGGCGCTAGTGATGAATAGTGCAAGCAGTAAACAGCTGCGTGTGATGTCACGCACACATTCAAAAGAGCTGTCAAAATGTCAGAAAAACACGTTGAACTTCGGATGGTCAACGCGCTTTGCGCATCGAACGTTCATGATCGTTTATGACCATTCGATGCTCAAAATTTTGAAACCAATGGTCAGTAAATTCGCATTGGCAGTTTTGCGCGAGGGGGATGACACTCCGCGATTTCATTCAAATCGTGCCAAATCGCACCAAATTCCTTCATCTTTGCTCATCGTACCTTCATCGCGGTCGTTTTTAGCTCATCGTGCCAAATCGCGCCAAATCGCGCTCATCGTGCTCATCGTGCTCATCGTGCTCAGATCGTGCTCGAATGAAAATTTTCATTCATGCAGTCAGAGTTGCCAGAAATTATTCGTTCTAGCAGTTTCCCATGAAATTGGGCGCACTGCTTCAATGTTTACTTTTGTTGATTCGAGCAGAATGATGTAAATAAACTAAATTGTTTTTTTCAGGACGGATTGCGGTAGAATCATAAAACGGGATTGTTAAGGCCGGAACCAGGCCGGAACTATTTCGTCTGCGATGACCTGGAGCCTGCTTCGGTTTTTATTAATTGTTTATTGTTTCCTTTCGTTTGGGCAAGTTGAGTTCAAAAACTGCAACCCCCGATTCAACGAAAATGCAGCCCTAAACCAGACTACGGCTACGTCCACTTCCGGCTGAGCTTCCCTAAAACCACTAAGCAGCCGTATACGACGCCGTATCATCAAGAATGCGACCAAAACCAAGGAAAAGCTGAAAAAAAAAACTCAATAAATCGACAACGACTCCACTGCCACAGGTGACAAACCGGAAGATGACGTCAAAGGCTCCGCCAAATTGGACAAGGACAATTTGCAGTCGAAGAGAACGTTAGCCAAACGGCGGTCCGGAAAAGCGTGACGATGTGCAGGAGAATCCGAACAAACAAATCCGGAGGAGAGTCGAATGTGGAGTGCGAGTTGTCATGATGGGAAGATGAGCATCGAGCAGCAGGACGTGAAGGCACGGCGTCAACGTACCGTGAGTCTGCCCGGACGCGTTCATCGCGGTTGAGTTGATGGCCGGGAATAACAAGATGTGCTGCGACGCGTTTACCGAGCGGATCAACAGCAGGCCATTGACGACCCAGGCACGCGTGGCTAGGTGATGCAGGTTGCCTTTTTTTTGCGCCAACGCAAAGTGTCCAAGGGCGCAAGACCGTCGGTCCTTACCGCATCAGCAGTACATTCACCACATTGCCCTTCAAATTTCCACACGACCTCAAAACTTAATACAACGTTTCAAATTCCACTTCCCACTGAGAATTTTGGCTCGAGCCTCGACTCGATTCAGGCTCGATCTCGAGCCAGATCGACTCGAGGCTCGAGCCAAAATTCTCAGTGGGTTATAGCACCACAGCTTTGACCGGCACCCCGGCACCCAATCCGGTCGCCTTCCGGGACGTTCACCAGGCAGTCGGTGCAGTTGCCCTGCTCCTCGTGACACCGGAAGTGCCCACTGCAGATGCGAACCAGCGCTATTCCGAGCAACGCTAGTGCGAGTAGTTTTGGAAAGGGCGGACCAGCGCAAGGCAAAAATCGTGGTTGCTTTTTTGACGTTGTAGATGGCCAACAGGAAGGGCTAACCAGTACGTACGAGAGGATCTTTTGTTCTAGCACGATGGAGATGTTCGAGCAGAGCACGCACGTCGTGAAGGCGAAGTAGATTCGGTTGATGAAGTTTTTTCAGCGTTTCTGCTGGCTGATGTTTTTGGTGATGTTGGTCAAATATTTAATGATTTGGAACAATAGGATACCGATGAAGGCGACAGAGGCGGTTGAGGTGAAGCCGAAATCGCGGCGAAAGAAGACCCCGAACGTTCCGTCCACTACGATGCAGTAGATGGTGGTTCCATTGAATATTCGAGCGAGCTGGAGGGCGCTCGAGTTGGTGATTTGACCCAGGTTTCGTGGCACCTTTCGGGGATGTCTTTGAGGTAGTGGAGAAGGTCGCAGGAGATGCTTTGGAAGGCGGCCTCCGCGAAGACGGTGTTGACGCGCTGCGTGAGCATCAGGAATTTGTTGTCCAGATCGTCAAGTTGGTCAACGCCGAACGTTCCGCGGTTTGCTTCGGCGTACTGCTGGAAGTAGTTTTGGGTTTGGTCCCGCTCAATTGTTAAATCTATAAAACGCTTATTTGATCAAACACATTATATTTCAGATTTGGTAAATTTTAAGCGAAGCCTGAACCTGAACACTACTACAATTGCACACTCAACTGCTTCTTCAAGTTTCTACTGAATGCGCGGTTACTGCTCCGAGCTGGGGTCTTTCTAAGCTGGTCAAACGGCGTTTCTAGTGGTATAAAAAGTGTATCCGATTCCACATGCTCGGCAGCAGCAACTCTTGGACGATCACGTGTACAAGCTCGCGTGGATTACCTTGGCGATTCACTCAAATGTCTCGTAGTTGCACATGGTTTCCCGCGAGCCGTTCGCCACCTCCGCCGAACCATCCTCTCGAGCAACTCCGCAGCCGAAGCTTGTCCGAGATCTTATGGTTCGGGTCGAATGTCATCGGATGGCCAGCCGCGGCCGCTTTCTGCCGAAAATCACACTGCTCGACGTCGGCCAGGTCGTCTCCGATTGGCGACGACGTCCCTGACGTCACCAGCTGGTTCTGGTTGCCTGCCCATCGCGTCTTGCAGAACTCGTTCATGCCGATTAGGTTCGCGTACGCGTCAAGGTCCTGACAGCTGAGGTTGTTTGCCATTTCCTAATGGTTTTTAAAGAACCGTTTTTAGATTCAGCAAGATTATTATAGTGTCGACTTGCTTACCAATCGGCAATCGGTATATCGGGGCAACCGTTGAGCGCGTTGATGCACTCGACCCATCGTAGTTGTAGATGGTTACCCGCGAGCCGTCCACCGCCACCACCAAACCATCCTCCGGGTTGACCGTCTCGAGCGACTGGTTCAGATAGGGTTGATTTCTACGATGCACTCCGACATGGTTTCGTTCGTCCTCGTGTCGTCTTTCCATGTCGTCCTTCATGTCGTGCGCTATAGCCGTATGCTGAATGATATTGGACACGTGCACCTAGACAAACCCGCGTGGGCATGGGCAGTAGGTCCGACCGGATGTCGTGACCTCGTGAAGTTCGGCGTCTGAAAAATGTGCAAAGAAGAAAAATAGCGAGAATGTTAATTACGGTAGTCAAGTGGCGCCGGGCTCTACGAGCACGTGTGAGTCCTCAATGTAGGGCAGTCTTTTACCATTGGACGACGGTCCGTCCGCAGCTGAATGGTGGTATATCCGGGGGGACCTGGGCTATTTGGTTGCATAGCTAGTTGAGCAGCTTATCGTGCTCGGAACTGATGCTGCTGCTATTTCCAACAGCCGTGGCCACAGTTACAGCTGCTGCAAGTGGTACAGCGGATCACTTCGGTTGTTGCTACTGGTCGTTGTCGTGGGTCTTCCGCCACTCAAGCTCGAGCTGCTTCTTGCCGGGCTGTTACTTAACGAGATACCACTGCTACTTTTATCGGAAACCTTCTCTCTGGCAGCACGCGGCACTGCTCGTGGCCTTACTGGTTGCGGTCGTGGCCGCCGGCGTGTATGCAAAACCACCGAATCAACCGGCCAGCTCGAGCGATTGTGCGTCCAGCTAACTGATTGGGTTGTTCGTAGTCTGGATGACGTTCTCTGGCACCGATTCTACGAAAACCATAATCTGGGAGGAATGTGGCAAGGAAGGCAGGGGATCGGGTTGGAATTGGGCTCAAAGAGTGCGGGTTCCACGACGATTTCCAGCTCAAGGACTCATCTGGAGCGTCGACATGGGATGTCGCTTGGGCTGGCGAATCGACGGCGGTGACTTCCTCGCCTTTCACAGGGGTCATTCCGGCTTGGTCTTCTTCGGCGAAAATTCTCGAGGCCGCCGTCCATCTCTTTCATGGCGGGCTTTCGGGTGTCCTTCTTCCTGGTTTTGGAAATCCGGTGGAAAATTTATCCTCCAACATCCACTTTTCCCACGTGTTTATTTTGTTTTGTTTTGCTCTTTCACTGCTCGAATTGAATTTCAGCAAGACCTGTCATTTGGTTGCTGTCAAACTCATTCGAGCAGTGTACAGCTCACATCGCGCGATTTTTCTACATCGCGCTCACATCGCGGTGAAATCGCGCCAGATCGCGCTCATTCTTGGCAATCGTGGCAGATCGCGTTCATCGAAGGTCATCGCAGTTGAATCGCGAGCTCATCGCGGGAGTGTCATCCCCCTCGGTTTTGCGTGCAGTTAGATGATGTAGTTGAAATGTCGAGATCGTTTTTCTCGTTTGTCGAGTATTTGATACACATTACAGCTGGGTTTCATTGTTCTTTGTTTGTAATTGTTTAATGAGAAGATTCGCTAGATATACATTATCCTTCAATTCGACCAGTCGTTTCCCGTGAAAAGACCTCCGCTAAGCAATTTAGCTCGTAAAGCATGGCAATGAATGTCAAGGGTTTCCAGAAGCGTTTATTACTTGCCAGTCTGTCAATTAATTACTCAAATTACTGGGCCAAAATGATCAATTACTTAATTACTTTCAATTTAATAAATAACTGTTTACTGTACTATTTTAATTCAAAATATGAAAAAATGTTAAATTAATTAGCTTTAAATAGTTTTCAGTTTAATGCAAGTCAAATGCCATTACAATATTTAATTTGTTGGCCCTGATTTTTCGACTATGAACTATGAAATTCATCAAAAAACGTTAAGCCATTTTCGATTCCGAATTTCGTTTTGCATTTTAAAATGTGTTTGGAAAATTGGTTTCAAATTGGTTTGACATTATTTTGGTTTTTTCTCAAGCATCATATTAAAAACAAATCCGTTTCTAAAAATGCGGATAATGTGAAATGTGACATTTACGATGATTTTAATTTCTGCATCTGAATTTCAGTCGATTCTAATTTCACAAAGTTTGATTTTTAACCTTTTGACATTGGTCTCAGAAATGATCACAAATTTTTCAGGAAAACTCCTTAGCTTATTAATAAGAGATATTTCAAGACTGTCAGTTTCTGCAGATTATGAAAATTTTTACCAAATTGCAACCACTTCAAAACTTTGCTTTTATCAATATAAATTAAGTACATTTCGGTTTTAAATATTTGATCCACCTCATGTTGGCTGCCTATTAGAAGGAAAAACAAAAAGGTAAATAAACAATTCTGGAGCAACATTTGAAAAGGGTGCATAAGCATTTTGACAGCCAGAACTATTTTGCGAATTCGAGTCAACAAGTAACTATTTTACAAAACCCGCAGTGTTAAAGGGTAGCTGAGAAGGCCAACTATAGTTTATATATTGTTTAACATTTTAAGTAAAAAAAAAAATAAAAATAAAAATTACAAAGTTTCGTTGAACAGGTACCATTTTTGAAATTTTAAATTACTTTAATTACTTAAAAATTACTTTAATTACCAAATAATTACTTAAAGTTACTATTATTAACATTAATTACTAAGTAATTAATGAGTTACCGAATTACCAGCTTAAAATCAAGGTAATTAATAATTACTTGCCAGTCTGAGGGCTTGCTGGAAACCCTTGATGAATGTGGCTTTATCCCATATCCCCGAGCTTTTCAAGCCACTTTCCCTAATCCCATATCCCCGAATATTCTTCATCCCCGAAAATCATTTTATCGATTGTCATAAACTTCCCCGAAAATTCAATTTTCCCGAATGTCATAATCAGGGCTGCGGAGTCGGGTCATATTTCAAGCGACTCCGACTCCGACTCCGACTCCGGCTTTCTGAGTTAAGCCGACTCCGACTCCGACTCCGGCTCCGGCTTTCCACAAATTGATAACTCCGGCTGCGACTCCGACTCCGGCCTTCCAACTCTAGCCGACTCCAACTCCGACTCCGACTCCAGCTTTCCACAAATTGTTGACTCCGGCTCCGACTCCGACTCCGACACCTAATCTTTAGAATCTTTTAGAAAACAGTTAGAGTCCCATTTTTTGTATTAAGTCCTGTAGAAAAGTTATGCAAGTTAACAAGACCTAAACTAATCTGATCGTTTCAATAGTTTCTTCAAAAAGCCAAAAAAAAACTTGTTGGAAATTTTGTTAACTTTGCATAACATTTCTACAAGACCTAATGCCAAAAGTGGGACTCTAACTCTAGAGTTTTTTTATTAGGTCCTATAAACATATGAAAGACAATAGTTTATTGGTCCTTTTCAAAAAAAAAACTCTGGAACTGTTTTCTTTTCAGAGTTATGACAATTTCCGTAAAAAAGTCGAAGCAAAAAATGTTCACGTGTAGTGGATCCTTAAGGATCAACACTTTATGAGAAATTGTAAACATTGAGGTAATCGATATATCTAATAAATTCAATGATTATTTCGAAATTAGTTGGAAATTAATTTCGATATTTTTTGTTTGTTTCAAATGTTTTCAGCAGGACACTTTGATTTATTTTTATTCACATACAAAATGAGCATTTTGCGTTCCAAGAAGTAGATTGATACTGCCCATGTTTGCATAAATGTCCCTGAGAAAAACGCATTTCTAATTTCTAGAAAAAAGTACTGGATGTTATATGCTCTTTTGAAAGAGCACACGATTTTGAATCAAACTGCATCAATAACTCAAAAACGATGAAAATGCATATGGGACATTTATGTGATAAGGGGCAGTATAATAGTTGATAATTTATTAGTAGAGTTATAATGTCAATTTTACAAATGTTTTTAAATATATTTTTTTTCGTTAGTACCGATAGTGAACCTTTATTTTCTATTGAAAAGGATCTACTTAAAATCTTAGCAATTCTATGGTAATATATTGACATTAAGTTGAATTAAAGTTTTCAAAATTAAGTTTAGATAAGTTTTATATAGAATTTCCAGATTTTTATTTTTTTAATCAGTCAAGTATGCCTATTTGGAGTTGGGAGACTGGAGTTATGGTGAATTGTCAACAAATAACTTTATTTATGTTAATTTTTCGAAAGGTGTACAAACTTTTTTTGCACATTTTTTGATTTCTGTAATAGTATTTGTTATAAAACTTTTTATAGAAATTATTTTTTCATGAGCATTTTGTAGCAAAATGTTCGGCATGAGTTTCTGAATAAAACGTAGTACTAGGTTTTTGTCAAACTTTGAATTGTTTACATGTTTCATCACAAAATGCGCATAGGGCCCAAGGGGTGTAAATAATTTTTTTAAATACTGTAAATATAAGCAATAAGAGGCAGTAAGGAATTATTTAAATATGTTTAATTTTTTTGACTACACAGTAACAATTGTTTACTATTGTATAAGTTATGAAACTATAGTTTAGTATATACAAACATTGACAAGAGAGGATTAACAGATTGTCATGCTGTGATCTTAGTGAAATAACACAATAAGAGCTTTCCAATCACCATGCTTCAAAAACAACATGACATCTGATAATTATCTTGATCCAAAAAATAAATTGATTAAAAAAAATGTCAACGCAGTGCACGCGATTCAATAAATAAATTTTAAAAATTGGTAATTAACCTGAATTATAACAAATATTGAACAATACATAAGTTCATAATTTATATAAAATATATTGATAACTCCGACTCCAGCTCCGACTCCGGGTCTATCAGAAATTTACGACTCCGGCTCCGACTCCGACTCCAGCTCATAAAATTTAGCCAGCTCCGACTCCGACTCCGACTCCAGCTATTCGAGTTTTGACGACTCCGACTCCGACTCCGACTCCAGGTCCCCAAAAAGACCCGACTCCACCGACTCCGGCTCCGACTCCGACTCCGACTCCACAGCCCTGGTCATAATCCCTAATTTGACACATTCTCCGGGCTCCAGTGGGAAAATTTAAAAACTTGATTTACTAGCGAAATAGATATTGTGATTAGATTATGTCTAGTTTAAGGCTTGCAAAACCAACTTTTACAAACATTCAACGTACGTACACGCCCAAGTAACCACAAGCACTAAATTGAAGTATTTATTCAGTACTAAATCAGCACTCGAATGTTTTGAAGTAGTAAATAAGCTTTGCGAATGCCTCAAAGTACCAAGACTTTGCAGCATTACAACTGGCATTAAATCACCATTTACGACCTTGAAAATGTGCTTCAAAGCATTTGATGTTTATCAACAAAGTAACCCATTCATACGGGAAACATTTCAGCCAGGCACGCTCTTATTGACTTTAATCCTTCTCCCGTTATACCGTTCCAATAAGCGTGCGGGCTAAGGCGCATTTCCCCCAGTGTGCAACAGTTTTATTTTTGCGTGAATTGGGTTCAATTCCCGCTGACTGAAGTGTTTTTTTTTTGTGGAAAACTGCAGCCTGTAATTAAGCCAATTATTTTCAAAACATATGCCCATAGCACAAAGGACATTATCAAAAGTTCTCTGGTAAATTGAATGACTTTTCTCGCAAGCAAAAAGCTGCTTTCCGGAAGTCTGATACACTTTGTGAAATTTTGCCACCCGTGGACCAAGCACTCCTCGGAAAAACAGTTTACGTTAGCCGTTAGCCATTACTTGTCCCTATTAACCCCAAGCCTTCCGTAATTGATTGACTGGATTGACACTTGACTGGCTGGCCGCGATTTGCTGAGTGTTTTGTCTTTAATTTCCGTGCAACGAAATGACAACGGGTTTTTCTCATGAACCAGAAGCTCTAAACAGCAGAAAGAAAGTCTCATTAATGTTCGATGCATCAACCACATCGATTAAAACTTTCAAAACAAACACTCATTTCAGAATACGCGCCAGCCAACTGGCGCGCATCCTGGAGATCGACGAGAAAAATGCAAGAATAACATCAAAGTGTCACACTCACACATGAAACGCAACAGGAGAAAAAAAAACAGGAGGCCCACCACCAAGTGTGTGGAGCAGCTAGCTGTCCTTTTTTTTCCCTCAGCCTTGACGTCGATAAAGCAGTTTTTTTGTTGGAGCTTTCGGTGAGGCATTAAATCAGCATCACTGTGCGCCACTTGAAATATTTCTCAAGGGAAAAGTGCTGATTTAATGTTTTGAAGCATTATTTGCTGGTATTAAATGCCAATATAATGCTGATTTAATGCCGCTATTTAGTGCCTCGCGGTTACTTGGGCGGTCCGATTGAGTTTACTGACCTAAGGGTGTAAAAGTTCTGTCTAGTCGGGGGTCCATCTCCCATTCACGATCTTATTCCGTAAATGTATTTCAACTATCTAGCTAATTCTTCAAAATTAAGATATAGAAAACTATGTCCACATATCTGAGCGAGTTGTGGCGCTATAACCACGGCAAATAGTGTCGAGGGCATTCGAGGAAATACAATGTCCCATCCCAGAGGGTCCCGGAGTACCAAACCCTCTTAGCATGGTGCTCCCAATGAATACAACCAAAATCTCGGAGCGTATAGTCGACGACACGACAAGACACTCGGTGGAAAAACTTTTGCAAAATGTGTTCCTCACCGTGAACCGGGAAACAACCGTGAATGTCCAAAGTCACGGTAAAATTGAAGGACCCCTCGTTATTTCGTAAAATAAACTTTTTTCGCAACACTGCTTGTTTGTAATTATTTATGTTGGATTGGAATCAGCTGTGTTTTGTTGATTGTTTTCGAGAATGATCGCACCGATCGATCGCCTTCGCGGGAGAGTGGCCACTTAGTGGCGTTGGCCGGGTACTACGTAACCCGACTTCCGGCGCCAAAGATTTTGCACCGCACACTTGTCCGCCAGCTGGGCCCACTCGCGATGTAGGACGATCTCGTAGCTATCAGGCAGCAGACGGGATGCTAGCAAAGCCATCGAGTTTCATTGAGGTGGGATCCGGAACGGGAACCGCTCCATAAGCTTTTGCAGCTTGAGTCTTTCCTCCTCGCGGACGCCGAACTCACAGGACAGCGAAAATATGCTGATAAGTTCAATCTCGCTAAGCGTTATCTTTAGCAGCTGGTTGCACGTCGCGACTCTGGATTCGGTTGCGCATTTTGAAGCCGGCGAACACGAGTTGCACGTACATGGGCAGTTTCTCGATGACCATCAGTTCCTCTTCGAAGGATTATGGCTTCAACGCCGGCACGTGAACTTCTTCGTAACCCTTGCGCTGTTTGCGAAAACATCCATCGAACAATTGGCACCGGTTGTTGGTAGTTCGTGTCGGGTTCGACTCACTAGCTCGGGCCATCACAACGAATCCTGCCGGAACCACTTCCGTCTAAACTTTCCATCGTAACAGTTGGCCCATCGTTACTCCAAGGCCTTGTTACGGGAATGAAGGCGTTAAACTATTTCGGGTAGATGTAGAATAAACCAAGCTGCATCGGCGCTTTCGGTTGGGTGGTGCATCACTGGAATCGGTTCTGCTGAAGTTTTCAACCCGTTGCGTAAACAACAACCTTCAACCCGTTCGGTGGTGTCCGTCGGTGACCGGATCATCAGAATTTCGTGAATTTTTAACAAAGTTCTGTCCCGCGTTTGGTTGTACCAAGAACTATGGTGCTTCTGAAAACCTTCACCGGCAGCTCGGGCGAGGACACTCCACCAAAGTGCCCTCCTGTTAAAGGTGGAAGATTGCAACGAGATTTCCATCTGCAACATCCGGGTGTCGCCGAACAACACATCATCACGATTTACGACTCGGAACGAACATTACGGCGCAGGTGAAGGCCGTCAGTATTTGCACTAAAGCGATCGAGCGCGGCTACACGGTCCGGGTGAGGGTGCGCGGCCTCGGCCCCGGTCGATTGTCCGCCATCAAGAGCCTCGAGATGGTCGGCATGATCCCCAGCAAGCTGCGCAAGTTGAAGAATTGTGTTACTTTACTTCTGTTGGTTGGAATTAAGGGTTCTTAGAGTAGCGGGTCCAAGAATGTCATTGCAGACACCGGAACGACGGAAAAGATGGCGCAACACCGGAGAATCGGCTAGTTAGTTGGGCGACGTGAATCGGAGCGGTTAGAAGATGCCTTTTTTCCAGCGCTACGACTTTCGTCGGACTCGCTTTTGTCTTTCGTACCCATTCATCTCTCTCCCGAATTTCGTCACGGGCTTTTGCTATTTTAAATGGTGGTATGTCCCACGCTTCTTCCTCCCTTGTAGATTCCGAACATCATCTCTGCAGTAAACTTGACGCGTAATCTAATTTAAGGCTTTCTCCAGAATCCCTTCGAAAGATTGGCTGCGCTAGGATTTGATTAGATACGATTTGATCAACGGGGCAGTTGATATTTTAAACCTGTTTAGCACGTTCAGAAAGCAAAAATTCCCGATGACCATTTTGTTTCAAAGTTACGCAAAATAATGCTGTTGCTGACAATGACGGCAACACCAAAATTAATAAAAATAAATTGTTCGCTCTACATCATTGCCTTAGCGTTCTCGATTGCGAGATTCCTACTTGAAATTACAGATTGTCAAGGGAGACAGATTGGCCGATGCAAAATAAATTGGCACAGGCAACGTATGTTTTGCGCTTGCAACACTGCCAGTTTTGCTGGGCGTAAAGGGCGGTTGGTGTCCAGCGCGTTTGGTGTCCAGAAACATTGGCCAATCTGTTTCCCTAGACAATCTGTACTTGAAACTAGGTGTCCGAAGGCTTGACTTGATTGTTTAGGTTATTTAAACCTCTTTTACACCTAAACTTCAATCAACCCCGGGATTCGAACTGACGATCAGTGACTCCACCGAGACAGAACCTAGGGAGACGACTCCTACACCTGGATTAAGCTAACGATCTAACATCTAAGTTAGACCGGGGACAACATTTACTTCCCCGTCCGACGGAAAGCTTGATCAGACAAATCTCGTCTTGAAAAATGCCACCGGGGCCGTCTGGGATCGAACCCAGGCCGACTGGGTGAGAGGCAACCACGCTTCCCCAAAATTAAATCATTTAAACTTGGCCAGTCTATCACTGGACTGCCTGTAGTTCCCATGACGGCACCCCACTCAGTTACAAATTTCCATGCCAGCAAAATGCCGGCGGATGAAAGGGTCGCCACGCCAATGTGAGTAATCAAAACATTTCCCACTTCTTCCATCAAACCGCTGCCCAAATTCTCACTTGAATTCCACTTCGTTTACCGATGAATACTCACCCACACCTCTTCTTCCCTAGCGTACACATTTTCTTTGCACCTCCACCTCAAATTTTGTGGAACAAAAACTTTTAAAACAAAAAAAAAGCGGAAGCATAGTTTTTGCTACCGACTGCGCCAATTGTAGAATCCAAACTGAGCGCGCAACACTTGAGCGCTACTTGTCAAACTATGCGCCTGTAACTCACGCTCTCAGCGAATGCCGCACTCACTCTCACTTGCTGTCAAAACACTCGCAGCAGCTTGCCGATATAGGGGAGCATGGGATATAATGATTATACCTCGACTCTACATGTCCCCACGGTTCTTCTTCCACTGTCGATTCAGAATTGTGTTGTTGTTCGAACACTCGGTGCTCAAACTCAACCCACTTTAAAACGAATCATGTCTCTGCGATACGACTTTACGCAGTAGGCCTGGCCGCTTTAACGCTTGAGATGTTTCAATGCATTCCGATGTAATGGCGCATTACAAATGTTAATAAATGTCAAGAAGAGTGCTAGGCATAATCTAACCTAAGGCACTCTCCAGGATCCCTTCGAAAGATTGGCTGTACTAGGGTCTGATTAGATTAGATTAGATTAGATTAGAAAACTATGTCCACATATCAGAACTTTACGTAGTCTACGCCATTCCGGTTATGTATGTGGCATAACTACTTTGACTTTTTTGAAAAATGGTCTAAACGTCAAAATTTTTACAAACCGACAATGGGAATCGATTTCTAAGACAATTTTACATAAAAGTCTCCATATTGACCATTGTCCTATGTCCAGTCCTTGTGAAGATACAGCGGATTTAAACAAAAAAAAAAATTGAAAAAACGGTTTTTTGTGGTTTTTGGCAATTTCTTTATGACAGACTTGATTTAACATTAAAAAAAATGGGAGCAGTTCATTAACAGGATTCCAAGATATGTTTATTTGAAAATAAAATCCGTGTTTTTCGACGCGCCGTGCGCTAAAACGGGAAAATGACGAAATCGGCAACAAATCAACTTTTTTCACTAAAACTGCGATAATTTTAAAATCTCAGCGATGACCTATACATGCCTGGGTACCAAAAGTTGCGTCTTTCAATTACGAAAATTTTGGTACCGTAAACTGGGGTCAATCGGGACCAGCGATGGAATAATCATCATCAAAAGAAAATCATTGGACGTTCATCAAGAGAAAAAATCCGAAGGGAGCTTGGCTCTCCTCTCTCGCGCACGAAAGATCAGTAGAAGAAACGAGGGGGATGTAACTCCCGCGATGAGCTCAAGATTCAGCTTCGATGACGGTCGATGAGCACGATTTGCCTCGATTGCCACGATTTGGCGCGATTTGGCACGATTTAATCGCGATGTGAGCGCGATGTAGAAAAATCGCGCGATGTGAGCTGTCTACTGCTCGAATGAGTTTGACAGCAACCAAATGACAGTTCTCGCTGACGTACGATTCGAGCAGTGAAAGATAAAAACAAATAAACAATAAACACGTGGACGAACCGGCTGTTTGCGTACGAATAATCCCGCCGGATGTCGCGATTAAGTAACTTAACTGTTCCTGAAGAGGCAACTGATGCTGCTTCCGCCACAACTAGTGCCGCTGAGCTGAAGACGAACATTGTGGGCAAGGTGACCCCGGTTAAGAACGAGGAAGTCCTCGCCGTCGACTCGGCAGCCCCTGTTGCCGTGGCTGAACTCGTTAAGAAGGCAGATGAAGAGAAAAGTACCTGGTCACTGTAGTGGAGATTGTGCCGGAAGATTCATCGGAACCCGCGGCCGTTGTCAAACCTCAAAGCACAGGACTTTTACGATCCTGACACGATGACGATGTATCTGGTGCTCCGGTTAGAAGTGTGTTTTGCAACCTTTGTCGAAGGTAGTTTTTTTTTTATATTTCCTTTTCAGCCCAAAGTGGTGGAACCGGTCTTGACCAACACGAATCTTATCAACGTGCCGGCGGCAAAAAGATGTCAAAAGAAAGGCGTTGGCATGACAAGTCTTGCCGCAAGTACTCCAACTCGGTCGATTCTTCACCATGACAACGCAACAGAAGTAGTCCGGGAGTGCTGCTGCTGCTGAGAGCAGCTGTAACGGAGGCCATGGCTGGTGGAAATAGCAGCAGCATCAGTTCCGAGCACGAGAACCTGCTCAACCAGCTGGCCCTGAACACGTTTTGCACCCAAAATGTCCTGCAGCGAATCGAGCAACGGTTCATGGTGGACCCGCCCAAGTTCCCACCGGAAAAGCCCCCTTCAGCTGCGCGGCCACCAATCTAGATGGACCGTCGTCGCCACCGCTCGGTGGTAATGGACCCAATAGTGAGGATAACACGTGCTGTGTTCTTGCAGCAACCAACGCCACTCGACAGCCGTAACCTTGGCCGTAACTAACATTCTCGCTCTTCTTCTTGTTTGCACACTTTTCAGATGCCGAACTGGCCGATTTGTCGCGAATTTTCTGCAAGGTCATGCACAACTTCCGTCGGACCTCCTGCCCACGCACAAGTTTGTCCAGGTCTATGTCCAGGTGCACCAGCAAAAGGCTGGCAGACGTTATCATCGCTTGGAGGTCGTTGCTGATCGAGGACGACGCGATAACCTGAACCTGGCCGACGACGAGTAGCGTGGTTTCCGACTGGCAGCGGCCGCAGTCAGACAACATGGCCAGCTGATGACATTCGACGACGACGCAGGCCGTGGAAAGCAATCTGGGTGTGGCACCGTTGAAGAAGATGGCGCCGTGCATCGTAATAATTTTCTCTCTGGAGGCTGAGCCATATTTTTTCAATATAACTCAAGGCTGCTTTTGATGTTCAGCGGGGTCTGAGCTGGAATACGTCGCGCTGGAGGGACCGGAAGCGCTCAACCGGTACATCGTAATGGGTTGCATTCATTCCGGAGCTGATCGACATTATTCCACTAATCACTGACAAGGATACCCTACAGATCGACCACTAAGACAGAACCGACGGTACCACCGGAAGCTGCCGTACCATTGCTGTTGTCCACTTCGCTGATAAAACGGCGAACTCCACCACCAGCAGTTCCCGATCCAACGAAGGAACAACACAAATCCGCCTCCGAACGAGCGCGACAATGGCGGGGACACGCAAGCCACAGGCGGAAACACCATCACCACCACATGGTTGAAGGTTTGGGCTAGCAACTGCGTGCAGATGTTCAGTATTGATGAATAAGGAGAACGAAACCATGTCAGAGTGCTTCGGTGGAATGTAGCCCACACTGGACAAGTCGCTCGAGCCGTACAACCCGTAGGATTGTTAGGTAGTGGCGGAAGACGGATCGCGGGAAACCATCGAGTGAGTCGAGTGCATGAACGAGGTAATTCACATGCTCAACTACCCGGGCAGACGGTAATAACAAAATTCGTGTCATTTCAATAACGGATTTTGTTAAAATAACAGAAACTGTTATTGAATATTCTTGTAAATAAATTTTGGAAGAAAAAATAATAACAGTTTTTGTTATTTTAACAAAAAATGTTATTGGTATGACATTCAATTGGAAATTTGGAATAAGATAATAATAACAGTTTATGTTATGTTTTTCCAATAAATTCTATAATAACAGAAACTGTTATTGGTTTGATTTTCTAGTGGAAATGTGAAATAAGATGATAATAACAGTTTAAGTTATGTTTTTCCATTTTATTGCATAATAACAGGAACTGATATTGATTTGATATTTCTTTGGGAATGAGGAATAAAACGATAATAACAGTTTAAGTTATGTTTTTCATGCTGTTACGCCGTCCTTCTTGGCAATTTTATTTTTTTTTATTTCTTTATTTTTTATTGAAGAATCTTTTTTTTTGGGAGTTCAGAAACATGACAAATTATTTTGGTGGTTATTTTTATCAGGAACCAAATTTTCGAAAAATCGCCGAAATTAAAGGAAATTTTCTTGACTTCTGAAAAACATTTGATTTAGATCAAAAAGTTCAAAAGTTAGTTATTTTTGCCATTACAGTTATGAATTTCATTTGTGTGCAAATACAGACTTTTCAAACACTACTCAAAATTGGCCACCATTACGACGTCTTTCTAGTTGATCTGTGCCTTTCTGTTAAAGTTGACCTAACCACCTGTTGACGTAATGGTCGAGACCCGTTTGCTTTTGTTGTTGTTGACATTTCGATCCGTCAATTTTTTTCCTATCAGTCGTCGTCCGCGGAGGAAGAGAAATCGGTGAAAATAACTTTGCAATCTTTCGCAGTTTCCTCGTAAAAAGTGGATGTTTCCGGTTAAATCCGCCGTGTGATACGCATCACGACCGCTCCTGGAGAGCACCAGTAGCAACCAAATCGTGGCGCGATGGCCCCGGCCAAACTCAACTATCGAATCTCATTGTCCACCTTCTTCGCCAAACCCACCCGAGTGACGTGCTGCGGGAGTAACTGGTTGCCGCTGACGCCGAAATCGATTGGGATTCATGGGTGGTCGCAGAAGTTGAAGGGACTGTTGCTGCGGCACGAGAATCTGTGCCAGTATCTGGATGTGATCCGGGGAAAGAACGAGATGACGATTATCGTTCAGGAATATGCGGGGAGTCCGCTGACGGAGATTTTTCTAGGGAAGAATAACAAGCAGGAAACGCTGCTGCGAGTTGTGTTCCAGGTGTTGAGGGCGTTTGACCACTTTACTAGTATCGGCAGGGGTTGATGTGCAGGAATTTGGAACCGGTGCACACATTGATAAGTAAAATTTGAACAACTACGATTACGTTTCGTGCCCGATTGGAAATGTGAAATATTACGCGCCGGAAGTTTTGTTGGGATCGGGCTAAAACAGACATTTGGTCCCTGGGCACGATTTTGGCCGAGCTAGCCCTTAGTTGCAAGCTCTGGGACACGATCAAACTGTCCCAAGTTGCGCGGAAAGTTCTCGCTTTCGTATGCATTTCCAACGGTATGTAGGTTTCCTCCGCGGAAGCGACCCCAAGCGAGGGAGCTGCTCCAGGACGGGGCGTTAGATTTTCTACGGGAGTAGCGATTCTGTGAGGTGGATCGCCAAGAGATGACCCTGCTGGAGAAGCACTGCGGACTGGCCGAGATATACTATCTGTGACAGCTGGCCGATGGGGACGTTTAACAGGTACTGAAGAAGGAGGGGTTGATCAAGAGTGAGGCGCCGATTCTGTCGTTGCCGGAGTAAGTATTTCTCTCTCTTCCAGTCCAATCCTCTTGAACGGCAAATCCATCTCGCCTACAAAAAGCCATAGTTTTCTCCACGACGGTCGCATCATCTTTCTCAATGCCTTTGATTGGTTGGCGCGCAGAAGTGTTCCGTAACTTAATAACTCTCCGCGAATCGTTGCGGTTCACAAATCAAGTGAGTGTGTGTGTGTTTTTTAATCAGGTGCGATTGATCTGCAGTGTTTTTTTAACTTTTGTATGGTTTTCAGCGCCTCCAAAATATTTTTTTGTCTCATTCTTCCTCCTCCACGTTTTTAATCGTCGTCCTCTTCCTTTTCTCTTCCACCTCCTTGTCCAATGCAATTTACATTCACATGTATGCATCGATTGATAAATGATTTCTGTAAACAATTACCTCCTTATTGAAAATAAAATTAAAACTGTGGCATCAAAAATAAACAAACAGAAACAAAATTCACCAACATATTTAATCAGGGGGATGACAGATGGCGATTCCAGCCTACCGCACATCTTTTGCAATATGGCGTCTTTTGTTTACTAACATTAAAAATTTCTAGCTGGAAGCGAAGTAGCTTGTAAAACTCGTGCTTTTTATTTTTTTTTATTTTTTAGCCAGCGCAGCTTCCGGCGGTGTGGGCTTACCAAATATCGATAGCCGAGTAAATAATAGCGACATAAGAATTAAAACAAAGTTACTAATGTTTGTTCCATCAAAGAAATAAATTACGTGAAATCACTTTCTATTTGAATTTCCATAAATAGGTAACATTGATAAATTGACGTTTTACCCGAACGAAATGCAAGTTGTGCGATAAAAGGGTAATTCATCGGTACCAACATTGACACTTCTGACTTGTCAAAGTACCAAAACATGTCAAAGTACCAAAAGGTGAGAGGTAGGCTCCCACTGTATGGAATTTGACAGGTCGTCTACTCCCTGGTTTTCTCTCCCTCTCACGATGGTGATTCGACAAACGTCAAAGTAGGCTTGTGCTGATTGTTGTTGTTTTGCGCTCAGCAGTTTTTGAAACATTTTTCGCGTATCGTCGCGAGTTTTGTGTTGTACGTTTGTGTTTTGTTTATATAAGTAGTGGCCTGTTGGAAGCGGCCACCTGAGAAGCAGGATTTTCACGAAGGCGGCCTCCAAATCCACTCCAATACAAGATGCAGCTCGCAAGCCGGGAAGAATCCGTTTGCGTAAGTTTATAATTGGTCAATCCACTGGAAAATCACACAAATTCAAGTAAAACAGTGTATTGAGGCCAATGTCGAAATGTAAACAAAGAGTCTGTCCTGCTCGTTCCTAATGTAAACATCGACTGACTTGAGCAGGCTAGACTTTTGTTTACACTTGGACTTTGGCCCATTTACACTGCGTTGCTTGAAATATATCCTTGTAAACAAACCAGTCATCCCATTCTTGACGAAAGTTCTTTTTCAGATGTTTTGGAAACTTTTCTTTCCATGCAGGGGACGCTACCGACATCAGCTGGGAACTAAAAGGAGCGGATTTGGTTACTTCTAGTGGAGACTGCCCATTTCGGTTGTCCCGAGGCCACGTCGCGACCTGTAGGCCAGGACGATAAGATCGGCTGTGGGCAAACTACGTGGTTTTGCCGCATTAAATTCTGCAATCGTGATCAATTAGATAAGTATATTGGTATATTCTTCCTCCTACTTTTCGTCCTCCTTCTCCATCTTCGTCTATTCCCTCCACGTATTTTGCAGTGTTTTATTTAACTATTTAAGAATTGATTCTCTGTGTTATTTTCTTTTTCACAGAACTTCAAACTACAGGATTAATAATCGAAAACTGGGTTTCTATATTGAAGTAGAAATTGAACTGGCCCAGTTGCTGCTGCAAGAAGGCATCGGTCAAATGATTTATTGAATTTGATCAGTAAGGTATGTATACAAATAATATCTTAAGTGAATTTATCACTTTTATCATTTAATTAAAGTGTCAACACTTGTTAATTCAGAAAAACGCTTTGAACATGATGCAAATGAAATCATACCAGCAAATGATTAAAATATGGACAGATTTGTTAAGGCTTTCTTTAAATAAAATTCACTGCTTGTTGATCCAATTTCAAATGTGATTTGATCATTTCAATACAAAATATACTCATTTTAAAAAGCTGACTTTCCACTTCCACCAGCAGAGCTCGGTTATATTTTTTTTACAAGCTATAGAGGAATTAAAAGTGCAACATGGAGTTAAATTTTCTGTCAAGCTGCTGTGAAGTTTTCCATGACAGCTGCGAAAGTTTAACATCATGTTACCGGCTCACATCTCTCTTTTTAATTTCTCGATACTGCCCGTGTTCGCATAAATGTTCGCAAAATGCAAAACAAGTTTGTCCCACACATAAGGCTACGTGTTAAGAGCGAGTCCATGAACAGGGCATACCCCTTTTGTATGGGACGTCGTTTGGACCTCACCAATCTGCCTAAAATTTTCAGGGGTTGTTTGTACATATGAAACTAGCATCTGGCCAAAATATGAGCACTCTCTCCCGTTGACCTAGAGTGCTCATATTTTGGCCAGATGCTAGTTTTATATGTACAAACAACCCCTGAAAATTTCAGGCAGATTGGTGAGGTCGATGCGAGATGGGTATGCTTTGCTCGTGTCGTGGGTTTGACCACCACTGCCTTTAATTACAAACCCATCTCAGTTCACACATACCCGTTCACACTTAATTTACCCTACACGACCAAGCTTAACCAAGCCAGGGTTCATCTTTCAAAATAAACCCTGCCTTGGACAGCAGGCCGCACACAGTCAAGAACCGGGATCATATTGCACTTAGCAAGTGCGCGAGGCGCAAGCATAATTGCTGATGCATGCGCCTAGCCTTTTGAATCGCTTTGGGTTCATCGGCTACAGGCCGGGGCACTGACTCCTGCCGAGTCAGCGCAAAGGATAAAGCCAACTCCAGAAGTCATATTTGTAGCACGTAAGTGTCGCAAGACAAATTGCAAGTCTTGCGACATTATGTAACAGTATAAATACCGATAGCCGAAATAAAACAATCAATCAGTTTAACATTGGAACTACCTCTGACTTGTCTCTCAATCGAGATCCTGGCCAGTATCTACTATCGTAGACTACTGCACCCAGGACACCTCGATACTAGAAAGAAAGTCCTCTGGAGTTTCCAAATCCGCGCCGTTCGATGTCCGTCCGCTTTGGCATACCACATGGCGACCGTGACAGCGGCACAACGCTGAAGTGCCGTAGTGACCCGGACCCGGACCGTGAAGTGAAGTGAACCGCGCACGCCGTCTCCGACATACCGCCGCGAAGTTACGTAAAAGTAAAGTGAAGTGACAAAAAGTTGTTAAGTGATTACGTTTCGATCGAAAAGATAACCTGATGCTAAGAGTGTTAAATCCCTCTGTTTGGTGTATGTGGTAACGATGTACGTAGAGGAGAGGCCTCCGACATCCAACGCGAGCGAGTAAACAAAGCAACGAGAACATCAACGATTGCAGAAATAACAACGGGCAACATGCAGTCGGACGAACGCGAGCGGATCAACCGAGAGCTGCGACAACTGGCTCACCAGGAATTGGAGCTGGCCAAAGCAATGTTGCTCCAGAGATCTAGCTCAGAGAAGCTGAAGAAGGTGCATGCTAGATTGGAGGGCATTGTAAAGGATCGGACTCAAAGGGTGAAAACCATCAATTTACGCAAGCTTCTAGAAACCATCAAGATCCTGAAACTTAAGACGCAAATCAACGAGCTTCAAGTCGGACTCTACAACAATAAGCAGCAGTAACATCAAACAACGACAGCAACGATAGCAACAACAGTAACATTATCAGCAGCAGCAGCTCTGGCATCAGCGAAGCCAGGAGAAGCTGCACCATAGCAGCGTTCACACCGAAATCATCAAGATCACCAGGGGAGCGCCGGTTGTGGGAACGGACGGTTCCAACACAACCCGGACCGCAGACCCGCAGCAGGATCAACTTCAAGAAGGGGAGCGCACCTCGGTAGGTAACCGCATACCCGATTAGCATCAAACCAACACCAAGGTCATTTGAATCATTTCAAGTGATTTACATGATATTTGTTCGACAAAAGTAAGTTTATTAGCTTAGAAACTTTTATAATGACACATTGATCATGAAAGATTAGTATCAATTATGTTGCACATAAGTGAACTTATGATTGTCTTTATGTACTAAAAGACATTAAAACATCTGTCATGTACATTTCCCACTATTGATTCTTAATTAAAATTAGCTGAAGAAAATATACATAACATAAAATCATCTACTCTTAAGCCCCTAAGAAACTACCTGGTGCACAAGGCAGAAATAAGCCATCAATCCAATAGAATAAAATTGGCAAATTTTGCTGCAATTTGCAATTGCCTCAATAAACTTTTAAGAAAAAACGAAAAATTTACCTGGTCAACCGAATGCCAAAACGCATTCAGTACCCTAAAAACCAAGTTGATTGAACCAACAATTTTACGGTACCCAGATTTTCAAAAGGAATTTATTTTAACAACAGATGCCTCCGACTTTGCATGCGGAGCAGTCTTGTCTCAAATGCATGAAAACAACGATCTACCAGTTTCGTACGCCAGCCGTGCATTTACAAAAGGTGAGAAAAATAAACACATCATCGAAAAAGAACTAGCAGCAATACACTGGGCTATTATGCATTTTAGGCCCTACCTGCTAGGAAAACATTTCAAAGTTAAAACAGACCATCGGCCACTGGTCTATTTATTTGGAATGAAAAACCCAACATCAAAATTGACTCGGATGAGACTTGATCTCGAAGAGTTTAATTTTACTATAGAGTACGTACCCGGGAAAAGCAACGTAGTTGCAGACGCGCTATCAAGAATAACTTCAGAAGAATTAAAGTCTATCCAAGTTTTACAAGTGCAAACTAGGTCAATGCAACGCAAACCTAGTTTAGCCAAAACTGGAAAAGGACATAATGAGCAGGAGCTTGATCAAATCCACGTAATAGAAGCGGTTAATCTAACCGAAATAAAAGATATGAAAATATGCTCATTTAACATTATAAAGAAGAATCCACCGTTTGGACTAATAACAATCTCAGAGCGAAACTTCGAAAAAAGTGTAACTCAAGCGTTACAACTTAGTATCGATGAAAAACACCTCAAAGGCCTATTCAAACACTTAGAGCAATTGCTCAAAGCTTATAAAATTAAGAAGGTTGCAATCTCCGCAGAAGATCCAATCTTTAATTTTATAACAATAAATACATTTAAACAAACCGGAAACGAAATATTGAAAGACGTTTCAATATTATTAATAATGGAAAAAAGTATTATGAGCTACATGAAAACCAAATGAAGCAAGTGAAAAGTTAAATTTATAACGTATATCGGTATCCCAATCGTAAAAATTCTTGAATTTTATGCTCTATCAAACTTAAAATTTAAAAAAAAATATAATCATAGAAACAAGCTGATTGCATTCATCAGTATAAATATAAAAATATTACTATTATCACATAAAATAAACAAACGGAAAAACATATAATGAAACAAGAATAAATAGTGGCAAGTTTGTAACTTGGACCAGTGTAAAAGGAGATTTTCTAGAAAATAAAGAGACCATGATCTAAAATTAAAATAAGGATCATACTACTAGAGATTGATCACCTCATAGAGTATGATTCCTCTAAAAACATTTCGAGCAGGATCGCATAAAATATAGATTTATATTCATAACCTTGAAAGGAGAACTGGCTATGATGCTAGTTTATTCAACAAAAGGTATGGTATATTATATATAAAGAGATCCAAAGTGATCCTAAATAATGGCCAAAGCGCATAATAGCATCAAGTAATGCTTATTAAATAATAATTTCCCGGGAAGAAATTAAGAAAATTAATGAAAACCACACCCTGAAAGAAGAACTCGCTTTAGCGCAAGTTTATTCAAATAAAAGGGATGAATGGTATATAAGCGCATTTATTAATATTGACGTCAAAATCATATTTTAGGCAACCCTGCTCGATCATTGAAAATATTATATATTATAAAAGACATGGTTTACTTTAAAAAAAAAAAAAAATGAAATTAAAAACATTATTAAAGAAAACCATGAAACCCCTTCGGGAGGACACATAGGTATCAACAAGATGATACAAAAATTAAGAAGAAATTATTATTGGAATAACATGAAAAGTACAATAACAAATTTCGTAAAAAATTGTATATCATGTAAAAGAAACAAACACTCAAAAAAAAAAAAATACCAAAGAGGTATATGAAAAATCAACTACGCCAATAAAAGCGTTTGATTTAATCTCAATCGATACAGTTGGACCATTTACAAGGTCATCAAAAGGAAATCGCTATGCATTAACAGTACAATGCGATTTAACTAAATACATAATTACAATACCACTAGTAGATAAACAGGCAAACACTTTAGCAAAAGCATTCGTAGAAAATGTCATTTTGATATACGGATGCCCCAAAACAATTAAATCAGATATGGGGACTGAGTACAAAAACGAAGTCTTCCACGAAATTTTCAAAGAACTAAACATAAACCAAAAATTTTCTACAGCTTACCATCCAGAAACAATCGGAGCCCTAGAAAGAAGTCATCGTTGTCTAAATGAATTTCTCCGACAATTCATTAATGAACAACATGACGACTGGGACTCCTGGTTACCTTATTACTCTTTCTGTTATAACACAACCCCGCATACAGAGCACTCTTATGCTCCTTTTGAACTAATTTTTGGAACACAACCAAATTTCCCTAAAAATATAAGAGAAACTACTCAAATAGATGATCCTTTATACAATCACGAAGCTTATAATAAAGAACTAAAATTTAAATTACAAACTGCTGCTTTAAAAGCCAAAGAATTCTTGGAAAAATAAAAAACTAACAGGATACAACAGCAAAACAAGACAAATTCATTAGAAATTAACATTAATGATACAGTTTGGCTTAAAAAGGAAAATAGAAGAAAATTAGATCCAGTATATTCAGGACCATACCAAGTCATAGAAATAAATCATCCGAATGTCAAAATAAAACATAAATCAAATAAGGATTGCCAAATAGTTCATAAAAATAGATTAATAAAATAGTTCCACCGAGCCTAACCTCAACGAGGTAGGTGAAATTTTCCCAGCAATAGGCTGCGGAAGTGAAAAATTCGGTTAGAAAACATACGTACACAATACACACAATAACACTTAAACACACATGTTAACACATACACAAAACACAAACATGTAACAAAACACAAAAAAAAAATCATTGTAAATCAAAATAAATGTAAATGGCTACTGGAGAATGGCAAAGAATAATTTTACTTCATAAAATTATTCTTCTTAAAGGGGGAAGGTGTCGTGGGTTTGACCACCACTGCCTTTAATTACAAACCCATCTCAGTTCACACATACCCGTTCACACTTAATTTACCCTACACGACCAAGCTTAACCAAGCCAGGGTTCATCTTTCAAAATAAACCCTGCCTTGGACAGCAGGCCGCACACAGTCAAGAACCGGGATCATATTGCACTTAGCAAGTGCGCGAGGCGCAAGCATAATTGCTGATGCATGCGCCTAGCCTTTTGAATCGCTTTGGGTTCATCGGCTACAGGCCGGGGCACTGACTCCTGCCGAGTCAGCGCAAAGGATAAAGCCAACTCCAGAAGTCATATTTGTAGCACGTAAGTGTCGCAAGACAAATTGCAAGTCTTGCGACATTATGTAACAGTATAAATACCGATAGCCGAAATAAAACAATCAATCAGTTTAACATTGGAACTACCTCTGACTTGTCTCTCAATCGAGATCCTGGCCAGTATCTACTATCGTAGACTACTGCACCCAGGACACCTCGATACTAGAAAGAAAGTCCTCTGGAGTTTCCAAATCCGCGCCGTTCGATGTCCGTCCGCTTTGGCATACCACACTCGTGGACTCGCTCTTAAGTTTTCGCGAAAAAACTGGATTTCCTCTTGAATTCACACAGTAGAAAATAATGTAGATTTTGAAGGTCTAATTTTGGAAGGTTGAACAATACTTTTATGATTTCACCTCAAATTAGACTGAAAAAGAGACATCTATATATATAAAAAATTTCGATGGTTTTGTTCGAACGCGAATCAGTTGAACATCACAAGTTTTTTTCCGTCTGCTCGGGTATGCCCAAAAAAGCCATTTTGCATCATTAGTTTGTCCATATAATTTTCCATACAAATTTGGCAGCTGTTCATACAAAAACTAACTTAATCCACCTATGTGGTTGGTGCCTTCCTCACTTTTTACCAACATTTGGTGATATGATGGGTTTGGACACAAATTCCATCTATTTCTCAAAAATAAAAAATAAAATAAAATACATAAATGTTACTTAAGCGGTCATAACTTGAGACTGAGCGTTGCCAGACCTTAAATGTTTTGGACTCGTGGGAAAGACTCATTACCTAACCAACGATGGGTCGGATGATGGATCCGGACATGGTCCGAAAAATCTGGGGGCAAAAAAATATTTTTTCAAAAAAATATCAAAATTTCAATGGAAAGAGAGAACAATCTAAAATGCCTTTTTCTGCATTGATAATCATATTAAAAATGTTTGGACTCGTTTAAAAATATTTTGAACTTTTATAAAATTACACCGCAAAAACTTTCTTTTCTCTTAAAAATAAAATTTTCGTCAGTACTTTTGGAAATCGATGATTGCAGAACAACTGGACAGGTGTATGATGCATTTTAAAACACTTTTTTCATTCAAATGTTGACACCTTGGCCTGTAATTTAAATTTTTAACTTTTTTATGTTTTTGCCCCCCCCCCACCCCCCCCCCCCCCCTCTCCTCGACTTTGATTAGAGTCGAAGGACATAAACTTCAAAAAATATTTGCAACGGCCTTAAGTGGTCATATCGCAAGACATGGTTTCCAGATCTTCAGTGTTTTGGACTCATTGGAAAGGTCTTTTGATTACCTAACCAACGATGGGTCAGATGATGAATCCGGACATAGTTTTCATATAGATAAGTGAGATCCGGCTTCAAAAAAGTGCATAAATATCACTTAAGTGGACATATCTCGAGACAGGGTTCCCAGATCTTCAATGTTTTGGACTCATTGGAAAGGTCTTTTGATTACCTAACCAACGATGGGTCGGATGATAGATCCGGACATAGTTTTCATATAGGTAATTGAGATCCGGCTTCAAAAAAGTGCATAAATATCACTTAAGTGGACATATCTCGAGACAGGGTTGCCAGATCTTCAATGTTTTGGACTCATTGGAAAGGTCTTTTGATATCCTAACCAACGATGGGTCGGATGATAGATCCGGACATAGTTTTCATATAGATAAGTGAGATCCGGCTTCAAAAAAGTGCATAAATATCACTTAAGTGGACATATCTCGAGACAGGGTTGCCAGATCTTCAATGTTTTGGACTCATTGGAAAGGTCTTTTGATTACCTAAGCAACGATGGGTCGGATGATAGATCCGGACATAGTTTTCATATAGATAAGTGAGATCCGGCTTCAAAAAAGTGCATAAATATCACTTAAGTGGACATATCTCGAGACAGGGTTGCCAGATCTTCAATGTTTTGGACTTTTTGGAAAGGTCTTTTGATATCCTAACCAACGATGGGTCGGATGATAGATCCGGACATAGTTTTCATATAGATAAGTGAGATCCGGCTTCAAAAAAGTGCATAAATATCACTTAAGTGGACATATCTCGAGACAGGGTTGCCAGATCTTCAATGTTTTGGACTTTTTGGAAAGGTCTTTTGATATCCTAACCAACGATGGGTCGGATGATAGATCCGGACATAGTTTTCATATAGATAAGTGAGATCCGGCTTCAAAAAAGTGCATAAATATCACTTAAGTGGACATATCTCGAGACAGGGTTGCCAGATCTTCAATGTTTTGGACTTTTTGGAAAGGTCTTTTGATATCCTAACCAACGATGGGTCGGATGATAGATCCGGACATAGTTTTCATATAGATAAGTGAGATCCGGCTTCAAAAAAGTGCATAAATATCACTTAAGTGGACATATCTCGAGACAGGGTTCCCAGATCTTCAATGTTTTGGACTCATTGGAAAGGTCTTTTGATTACCTAACCAACGATGGGTCGGATGATAGATCCGGACATAGTTTTCATATAGATAAGTGAGATCCGGCTTCAAAAAAGTGCATAAATATCACTTAAGTGGACATATCTCGAGACAGGGTTGCCAGATCTTCAATGTTTTGGACTCATTGGAAAGGTCTTTTGATTACCTAAGCAACGATGGGTCGGATGATAGATCCGGACATAGTTTTCATATAGATAAGTGAGATCCGGCATCAAAATTCCAGCACCCGATTCGCAACTCTGACACTTTTTTATACGTAACTTTTGAACTACTTATCGGATCTTCAAACAATTTAATAGTGCAGTATGGGGCACCAAACCGGATCGAATGCAACTTGTTTGACTCAAATCGGATCAGCCAGTGCCGAGAAAACTTGGCAAGAATTTCGAGCACCAAGGGGAATACGCACACACATACACACACACACACAGACATTTGTTCAGTTTTCGATTCTGAGTCGATAGGTATACATGAATATAGGTCTATGAGCTGTTTTTCAAAAGTTCATTTTTCGAGCAGGATTATAGCCTTACCTCAGTGAGGAAGGCAAAATGATATGTGAAAATTCTAAAATCTGTATCTTTTGAAGGAATTTTTTGATCGATTTGGTGTCTTCGGCAAAGTTGTAGGTATGGATATGGACTACACTGAAAAAAAATGATACACGGTAAAAAAATTTGTGATTTTTAATTTCACTTTTTGACACTAAAACTTGATTTGCAAAAAAACACTATTTTTAATTTTTTTAATGTTTTAGAGGACATCAAATGCCAACTTTTCAGAAATTTCCAGAATGTGCAAAAAATCTTTGACCGAAATATGATTTTTTGAATCAATACATTTTTTTTTCAAAAAATCGAAATATTGGTCGCAAAAAATTTTCAACTTCATTTTTCAATGTAAAATTGAATTTGCAATCAATAAGTAATTTAGTGAAATTTTGGTAAAGTGCACCGTTTTCAAGTTATAGCCATTTTTATGTAACTTTTTTCAAAATTCAAGAATATTCCATAACATTTTCTGTTATTTTAACAGTATTTGTTATTGATATGGCATGAATTTAGTTATTACCGTCTGATCGGGGAATCCGAAGTTTGGTAATTTCTTATCAAATGTCTGATGAGTCAGTCTTGTTACAACTTTCAAAGATTATAATACAGTAAGATTTCTGTTATTTTTCTGTCAAAAAAATCTGCTCATAGTGATAAAATAATAACACTTTTTGTTATGCAATCAATCCATATAAATAACAGTTTTTGTTATTTGGGTGCTCCCCATCCAGCGCTCAGAATAACTAACCTTGTTATTCTATTGTTCTGGATTCTATGTTATTAGTATGTTATTGAAATAACAGAGCAATAACAATTTGAGTTATTTTTCGAACAAATCTTTGTTATGGAAATTTGTTATTTTAACAACTAATCCGATCATCCCAATAACGATTTTTGATCTTCTCACAATATCAAAAACTGACCTTCCCAAGTTATTTCCGTCTGCTCGGGTAATAATAATCCTATTTAAAAAAAAAACTTAGGAAATTATGGCCAATCTCGGCTGCCGGGGGCATTGAGGCACACACGAACCTAACAACAGGAACTTGATCTGCAGGACGCGCAACCAGAACCAGCTGGTGACGTCCGGAACGTCGTTAGCGGCCGCGGGGGTCGCATTAGCAAGCGTGGGCGAAAGACGCAGCACGCAGCCGCCGGTTGTAACCAGCGCAGTCGGACCGGGCCGTGTCACAGACACCCCATCGAACCGTACAGCGTCTACAACCCGAAGGACATGAACGGGATTCACAGTCTCTTAAGACTATTTCAAGGCAATAAATGAACATCTCCCCAGCCCCCCCCCCCTCCCTCCCCCCCATTTTTTAATCTATTTATTTATTTAGCTTACATTACACTACTCTATTCAATGTTCGCCTTATTACAATTCGACTGTGTTGAGAAAATCCGGTACAGCTTGCTCGTGTTGAAAACCTCCAGCATTTAGGACTTTGGTTACTCCACTGATTTTGGCTTGCACAACGCTTTACGAAGCTTTACTATCAATGCCCTTTCATTGGTGCTCTCCGATGGTGTCGGAGACTAAATCGGGTGGTTATTGTCTTATAGAACCGACTCAACGCACTTGAGCAGTTCGTCACGATGCCTGTGCTCTGCACCATGGCAATGTTAACTGCCTCCCGGATCAGCTCCTAGGTGACTTCAGGTGAGAGTGTTTTTAGGTGGTTCGAGGGGGGGTTCGATTTTTAAGAAGCGCGCAATGTCGTGCACGTTCTGGCCGGAGGTTCCCACGGTTTAGCGGTCGGCCATTTAGAACGCGTACGGATTTGGGACGCCTCGGAAGTTCTGAATTGGGTTGCCAGTGCATGGGTAGCTGAGGGAACACGTGATTTGAGGAATCGAATTCTCTCTAGATCGAGGTTAACGGACTGGCCAGATTGTGCATGAACGAGCGTTTAGCAGATCGGTCGAATGGTTGGCGGGCCGAATGTGGAGGTAGCTTTTCCGTTTGGATGATGCCTTGATTGTGTTGCCGACGATGACGCGCACCACACTGGATGCTTCCCGCGGAACAGGTCGAATCTCTTCAGGTATCCGATCAGCCACTGCTGCAGCAGTTCCATCGAGAGGGGGTGTTGGGGTAAATTCGATTAAGTCCGGGGATGCTTTCCAGCGATTTGAGCGCCTCTTTGGGACCGGCCTCGTAAAACAGGTATTCTTTGATGTGTTGTAGGGCGTCCTCTAGGATCAGAATGCCACCCTCGATGGTATAGGGCGACCGCGTCGGCTGTGGTGCTAGTTGGTTCTCCTCGGAAATCTCCCTCAGGATGTTCGGCTTCAGCTCATGGTGTTTCAACAGCGTCCGATGAGCACGCACTGCTCCGGTTTGTCCGCCTTCAGGTCGGCTAGCTGCTCGAATTGTCACCCCCTTAAACGAGACCTAAAACCAGATTAATCAGGCGCTTAAAGTCCTTCGTCTTGAAGTGGAACTTGTCCAACCGGTACTGGTACGGAACGTGCAGCCGCTTGAACTCTCCGTCCTTTGGTTTGTCCTCCGGAAACAGAATGCTTTGATCGAAACGTCAGGTTTCTTCATCACCTTGGCCAGCTCCGAATTGCCGCAAATAACATCCACATTGGCACCCTTCTCGGCAAGCAATTTCACTCGTTCTTTTGAGCAACCTTGCACAAGTGATAGGCCGTTGGCCGCTGAACAGTCAATAAATGCCTAAATTGGCTGGCGAAGTAGTTCCGGCTGAACGCCAAAACTGTCCCGGTTCATGTAAAGAGAAAATAAATCTGCTCAAGAAGCTTCTGAAATCCTACCCAAAATCCCAAGAAATTTGGTTTATTTACATTTTCAGACTGCTCGAATCAACAAAAATAAACAATCAAGCAGTGCGCCTAGTTTCATGGGAAACTGCTAGAACGATTATTTTATGGCAACACTGACTGCGTGAATGAAAATTTTCATTCGAGCACGATCTGGGCACGATGAGCACGATGAGCGCGATCTGGCGCGATTTGGCACGATTAGCGAAAAACGACCACGATGAAGGTACGATGAGCAACGATGAAAGAATTTAACAAGATTTGGTGCGATTTAAACGAAATCGCGAAGTGTCATTCCCCTCGAGAAGAAATCTAAAAAAATCATCATCATGATTATTCGCCGGAACATCTTTTTCACTACTACACATGCAAGTGTTGCTTCACGCGTCGAAATTTGACCTGTCACATTTTGTAGATGGGCAATGTGTGTAAACAAAGTGAAATAAATATTTTTAAGCGGTGCTGACAAGGAAATTCACAAAAATCATCAGCAGATTGATTTTCTTGGAGAAGTTCGGGAGCGATTTTCTTTTGCGTGATTTGCCTCCTCTCTCTTTCGCGGGTGAAGAAAGTTCGCAAGCGAAATTGATTTTTTACGATTATTCCATCCCTGATCGGGACACATGGGGCGAATTGGGACAGCAGTTTTTACCATGTTGGAGCACAATATGTTGATTTATCTGGTTGGTTTCGGTTAGAACAGACTCAGGCCTACAAAATGTGTACATCCGTTTCTAAATTTAAAAGTTTTAAGTGCTCTAAAAACTGCTGTCCCTATTCAGACTGTAGTCCCGATTCACCCCAGATTACGGTACCCAAACATCTTCAGGTCATCGCGGAAATTTTTGAGTTATCGCAGTTTTAGTGAAAAAGGTTGATTTTTTCCACAGGTTTTATTTAAAATTAATCATATCTCAGCATCCTGTTAATGAACTCCTTCCATTTTTTAGTAAGTTATGTAAAATTGTCCGAGGAATCCGATAAAAATATTTCCAGACATAGGCTCTTTGGTCCAGACACCGTCAAAACGGCATTTTATTGTTTCATACGACCTTTTCATATGTTAGACTAGATTTTTGAAACTTCTTACTATTTTTCTTTGAAATGCCAACTTATCATCTTTCATCTGCGTATAAGACAGCTAAAATCGGTTAAAATGGCAGGGAGTTATGATTTTTTTAAAAAGTGGTTTTTGCGAAAATCGACGAAAATGGCAATTTTTCAGACCACCCTTAAACGTCGTAAATCACCATAATGGGCAAAATACGGGTCTAATTATTTCGGCCAGTAAACCCCAGAAAAAATTTGAGCCCGATCCGCGTACGTTTAAACAATTGTTTTTTCCATGCTGTTTTCGTAAGGAATTGCTGCATATATATTTTTAAATTTTTATTCAGGAATTAAAATGTAAATTTTTGATGACGGACGAATTGTTTTTGAAAGAAATATTTTTGAAACTACCCAACGTATACATTTAAAAGATTTCTAAAATCTGTTTTGAATTCAGATTTAAAAATGCTATTTAATTTAATAGTACATTTTTCTAGTTATTATAAAAAAATCAATTCTATTTTATCCATTTTATTTTGATTCCCCAAGCAAAACATTCAAATTTCAGACTGGGGACTCATATTCGGACTGTAGTGGACGAATTTGGATGCTTCAAATTGCAAGAGGTGGATTTTTTTTTCCTAAGCCGGTTTCGGCACAATCCGGATTGTTTAACGTATTTGTTCCGAAACAGCATTTTTGGTCGAAAAATGTCAATAAAAAAGATGAAACCTTATCACCGCCGAGTCCTGGACGTTCGTTAGTTCCGTGATGACCTCCAGAAGCCAAATCATCGGTACTACCATAACCTTCGGGAAGTCGCGTGTTTTCGCCTTTCTTACAAGTGCCCTTACAAACTGTGTACAAAGTACACGTACGCGACCTCCGGTGGGATAAGCCCGGCGGATAAGCAATCGCCGGTTGAACGAAATGAGGAGGAACCGAGATGAAATCAATGTATTTTTTGAACAAATATTGTTGAAACTTCACAGAAAAGAAATGATGGTAATATTCAACAGGAAATGGTGACAGATTTTGTGTCAAAAAAATGATGAAATTATGTATTTTCATCAGTTTTTGATGAATATTCATCAGGTTCACATTTTTTATGTAATAACTCAAAGAAAGTGGTAATATTCAACCTACCAAATTTTCAACATTCCAAAATTCACCTTTTTTGCTGTGTTGTTCAATAGACTCTTTTTTTTCTGTTTGAGTATTCAGACACGGAATCCTGATTACAAGGACTATTGTATCGTGTTACCCATTTTTACTGTTATTAAGCATTTCCAGATCTATAACACAGTTCCTATTGAGAGGAAAAGTGCTGTTTCATCCAGATGCTGTAAACTCCATTCCTTGTGCCTTGTGCGCTATGTATCGCTAGAAACGCGGTGACAATTTTTTCGTGTCATTTTTCAAGCTCTTCCCAGCAGCTATTATTTGCCGCGCGGGGTCTTGTAAAGACAATTGTCTTTTTGCGGTGCTACTTTTGCGGTGTTCCCTTTGCTCATATGCTTTGCTCTCATCTGGACAATGCGACTGGACTGCTGTGCAATACCGATCGGCTGGGCATTATTTACATGCGAAGACACGAGGAAAGTATTTTGGGAAGAGGCGCAAAGGAATATCCCAAGATTGATCACATGCTTGAAGAGCACGTGAAGCAACCGTTTTATACTCATACGGTTGCTGCTACCTCAGAACTTAAACCTAAGGCTGCCACCCTGAGAAGAACCCATGACTTTCCGCTTATGAGGCGAAACCCGTAACCATTCGGCCACAGGAGGTTGGCCAATAGACTCTTACAACATAAAATTGAAACTTATGGCTTTGGTCAGTTATCAAGGACGGCTAGCTCAGTCCTTTCCAGGACAAAATACCATCAACTCAAAAGTAGTCGTAGACCTAGCTACTGACTACTCATCACTCAGGATTGGCACGAACTACTAAGCGGATTCAGGTAGATACGGATAGGGTAATAAATCAAGGAACCGCACTGAGCTGATCCTCCGACTGAACGCCTTCGGCGTTCTCCTTTACGATGGCCGGTCACAGGAGCGCCCTCGACTGTGCCGCCGGAACTCCCCAGGGGGGGGGGGGTCGTTGCAGCCACGTAACGGTTGTAGGCTGTTGTTGTTTCCGGAACGCTTGAGCTGCTGGGCTGGGAACCGCGGTCCGATGTCGAGCGAGCGATGCTGGACTTCCGCGCGGGCAGGCGTCTTCCCTCAGTGACGAATCGGCAAGCCCCGGAGTCCACCGAATTGGGCTCGCCGAGAGGGGAACCTCCTTGGTGTTTATGGCGCGTTCCGCGCCAGAGGTCTCGATGGTCTTTGACGTAAGACGTGGACAATGGCACCTCCGCACTTCTAGGTCCAGGTCGACCGATACCCGTGCGCCGTTGAGGTCCAGCGGAACCTTGACGACCGCCAGGCACTTCCACTTCCGGAAGGCAGATGTGTCCAGTGCAATTGACGACACTGACACGGACACTCAACCGATCGCACGGACGCCTGAATATTAAAAGAGGCCGATCTTTGGGATCGGCGAGCCAGGTAGACTTCTCCCTCCTATTTTCCCTGGAGGGAAAACCACCATTTTCCATCCCACCCATTGTGTGCCGTCTCGACGCGACGTCGTCAAGAACGGTCTTGTTCGCAGCGGTACGAAAATCCCTTCGCTGCTTTGTAGGGTGTGATGTTGTATGTTGGGGAATAAAATTAAAAAGTGAAGGTTCGTTCAAGAATTGTAACCAACGGTTACACTATCCAACACCCCGGTGAAAAAAATGTGAAAGCACGACGAGGTTTAGCATTTTTTTACATGAATGCTTTACATAACCGCCGTCGACTTCTACTAGATTCGTGGGTGTGGACAAATAAACCTCAGGTACACTATCTTTTAGACTGCGAGATCATGAACCTCCACATAACATCCCAAAAATACATAATAAACAATCAAAACATGCACTATTTACAACAAATTAAAATAATAAATTAACGAAAAAACATTTAAAATAAATCAAAATAAAAGTTTAAAATCATCCCAATAGTTTGGGTAGACAACTCTATTTTGTTGCTGGCCAGCATAATAAACACGTGCAAAAGTCTGTACAAATTAGATCACATTCGATCGGTGAGGGGTGAATCAACAAAAAGTTGACCCCTGCAGCAAACTGTCTCTGCAGATGACAGATGCCAAAACGTCACTACTGTCACAACGCCGAACTGTCATCGCATGTTTACATCTGCGTGATTCATCAGTTCGGTCGACTGGTTGTGAATCGCGCGAGTGGTATTCTCGGCGATTTTTAGCAGTTTTATGACAATATATTGAGGTAAGTACCATGGTATTAGTAACATCAGGTTGACGAAGAATATCTTCGTTAAAAATCCATTCATTTCCAGCGCATCAATGGCTGTGAATGGTGGGACGTTTTGCTGCCAGTGCGCACTCTTCCTGAGGAAGAGTGGACTGCAGAAACTCCCAAAAAATCCCGGGATTTAACTTGGTGCCATCTTGACGGCGCAAGAGACAACAGGTAAGCTAGTGTACACATTAAAATCGATTTAAAAGAACGATCGTCAATGAACGTCCCTAAGTGGTGATTTAGGTATCGTAACCACTTTTCAATTTTGACCATTCTTGGTCTGGCACTGCGGCCGTTGGTCAGTCCCCTCACTGTCGCTCTGCGGACGGTGCTCGGACGGAGGGCACTTCGGATAACCCCTTCGTCGTCCACCGAGCCGCCAGCGCAGCTATGGACTGCCAACTTAGGTGTGCTTTGTGAGCAACAGCGACACCTACCAATTATGCTCATTTTACGACTGGGAACTTAATCCATCAGTCTTTGAGCAAATGTTTGACAAATTCACAACATAAAAATAAATAAATTTTCACAACACAATACATTCATAGTACGGTTTAAATTTATAAATTTCATTTTCTTTTTATTTACAGGTGACCATCATCAACACATTCCCGGAACGGTTCACTGGGTCTTCGGGACGAACCAACAGAGAGTTCCGAGGATAGAATTAATCCCTCGCCAACTTCTGCGGTCAATCGGCCCTCAGTCAGCTACACCGGTTCCGGAAAAGGAAGATTTCAGGACCTGTAAATTATTCCTAATAAAGTTGTTCTATTGATTCGTCCACTAACTCCATCAGAGAGAAGTCCGGATTAATCTTAAGCAAGTCCGAAACCTTCTTCTTCATCATTAGGAGCTGTGGGTTTATTTCCTCGAGAGTTCCGTCTGTTATGATTTATATTTAGAAACAAAACTGGGAACACTGTATCAGAAGGGAATAAAGAATGAAGCGGCAAAGAGTGCGCAATTGAGCTCCGATTAAATTCGATTACTATCGGCTAATCAACGATATAACATTTGGCGACTGAGGTAAAACTCGAGAAAAAGCGGTGTTAAATACGTTCTACGATTAAATTCGGACCAAAAAGTGCTATTTCGAAGTATTTGACGGACATTAGCAGGCGCTTGGAGCAGCCAGCAGAGTAGAAGAAAAAGGTAAACAAAGAAAAGTGCGCGAAACGGGCTGCTTGACCCGTCGGAAGAAAAATGGATAATCCCGGAAGCAATGTGCAAAGATTCGACCCCACCGATACCTCAACCGTTTGCAGTCGATGGAAGAAGTGGAAACGCGGGTTCGAGATTTTTCTCGACGTAAACAATGTTACGGTGCCAGCACGCAAACGTTCATACCTGTTGCACTGTGCCGGTGCCGACGTTCAGGACATTTTCTTCAACCTTCGGGGTGACGCGGAGCCGGAAATTCCAGGGGGCTCGGACATTTACAAAGAATCGGTAAAATTGTTGGACGACTACTTTTTGCCACTTAAATGTCTCCCGCGCGAAAGGCACATCTTCCGGAACTTGGCTCAGGCTCCGGAAGAATCGATCGAGAAATTTGTCCTCCGCCTTTGTGAACAAGGGGCCCTCTGCGAATACGAGAACTGGCTGGAGGAGAATATCGAGGAGCAGATCTTCGAAAAGGGGTCATCCGATCATCTGCGTGCGAAGATTTTGACCAAACCAAACATGACGCTGGCAGAGACCGTCGAGTTGGGCCGCTCACTGGAAACTATTGCGAAACATCAAAATAGCCTGGTGCCGGAAGAAGCAATCAACCGTGTTAGTGGCATGAAGGGAGAGTGTTTTCGATGTGGCCAAACCGGTCACTACGCCAGCAGCGAAGATTGTCCAGCAAGGAACCAGAAGTGTGACCGCTGTCAACTGGTGGGGCATTTCAAGCGATGCTGTAACACGAAACTGGTGAAGCCGCGTAGCAAGAAGCATCAGAGAAAGAACCAGCCGAAGAAGAATGTACGGCGAGTTGCGGACAAAGAATCAAGCGACCAGTCTGAAGAGTCGTCGGAAGATGAGAACAACGATGTTCACTACGTGTTCGCAACCGGTCCAGCTGCTGCCGAAAAAGTAAGCTGTTGTGTGGGTGATGTTAAGCTACACTGGATGGTAGATTCGGGAACGAGTTGCAACGTGATCAGCGAGGCAGCGTGGGAGTTCTTGAAGCAGAGCAAAGTGAAAGTGGATTATCAGACCGCACAAGTCACGAAGAAGCTGATGGCCTACGGAAACCACCCGCTGGAAGTAAAGGGCATGTTTACCGCAAACATTGCCACAAATCGTTTTACTATCAAGGATCGTGTGTTTGTGGTCAAGGAAGGCGGATCAAACTTGCTGGGAAGGTCTGCTGCTACCAAGCTGGGAATTCTGAAGATCGATCGTTCCAGTTATGCCGTTCAGCAGAAAGAAGGAGTAATCGGCAAAGTAAAAAGAGTCGCAGTGGCTGTGCAAGTGGATCCGGATGTGAAACCCGTCCAACATACCCAAAGGCGTATCTCTATCCCGCTTCTACCAATGTTGGAGGAAGTTCTGCCGAAGGCGGACGAGCTCTGCGTGGAAAAGGTTCCGCACTTGCAACACTTCCAGGACTCACCGTCCGACGGAGCCGCCGAGATCGCTGGTAACGGAGGAGAAGCAGTTATGCTGGTTGAGGCAGCGGGAGGACGGGAGGGGTATGTGCGAGGAATTCTTTTTAGACTGGGGGCGTTGGAAGAGGCGGTGCGTGCGGTGATGAAGGAAGCGCTGAACGTCACCAATGGAGCGGAAAGTTCAATTGAAACGTGCCTGGATGGCCGGCTGGTGAGTTTATTATCGCCGGAGCTGCTGTCAGTGGGAGAATTGGCACAGCAAGCGTGGCACACGGTGAGCGCCTTGGGAAGTCTGCCTGGCGGTTGCTGCAACGGAACAGGTTGGAAGGTGGACCTGGCGGAAGCGAACTACTTGTACTCCATGAACATTTACTCGGAAACTGGACGTGTACACGCAGGGTTGGCTTTCGGAGGAGGACTGTGGGATCGGATCCCGCAGCTGACTGGAAACCCATCGGTCGACGTACTTGAGCTCTATGCTCACATCGTTCTGGAGTTGAGGCTGCAATCACACGGTCGAGTTCCTGTACGCAGTCTGCTGCCGAAGGACTGGCTATCTACATCAAGTGTCCCACACCCAGCCAGCTACGCGAAGCAGAGTTCTCAGCCAGGTCTGTCTGCTGAGCAGCGCGAAGAGCTGAATTCGCCGGACTTGGTTGCACCGTCAGCGACACAAGGGTTCTAGCTACACGAGGAAACGCCCGCTCCGGTTCGAGGTCAGCGCAATTGATGAATAACGTGACAGACGACAACTACCGATTAACTCGCAGAAAGGGGGGATTGTTATGATTTATATTTAGAAACAAAACTGGGAACACTGTATCAGAAGGGAATAAAGAATGAAGCGGCAAAGAGTGCGCAATTGAGCTCCGATTAAATTCGATTACTATCGGCTAATCAACGATATAACACCGTCCAACATTTCTTGGAATATTCTTCGTACTTTCTTGATTTCCGTTTCCAGTTCCTTGGTTCGTTTCGCAGGTTCAAATTCCGTTAGTTCTGTGGGTTCAGATTCTTGAAGCTTTTTATGTCGCGCCTTATGCTTCACAACGGAAGCTTCGGCGGACTTCGGTCGATTCCCCGGCGAACTTCCGTAGGCCGAGTCAGACGACCTGACCGTCTCTTTCTGCTTCCGTGTTTTGGTGCCGCCAATCCTCCTAGAGGACGGGCCGACACAAAAGGTCACCGTCTTCGGACGGGTCTTCCTCTCTCGGGTCTTGTTCCCGGAGACCGAATCTCCGTTCGGCTGTTCATTTTCCATGGTCACAGCACTCGGAACCACCAACTTCTCGGTGTGTTGCCGCTCTGTGACCGGGTTTTTAACTGACTTAGCCTGGGTGTGCCGAGAGGACACTACCTCCAGCACCGAGCTCAACTCCCGGCGGAACGTTTGCATGGCCTGGCTAATCTTCACGATATCTGCCGGTACCAATTCACCATTCCCCCGAAGCTGCTCGAATAACTCCAAACTAAAAGTCAAGTCGTTAATTACCGAATTGATCGGATAGTTCTGGTGGCCAGGAGCGACGGGACAAGGCAACGCGTGTATTGTGTATTGTTTTTTTCTCGTCATTGTGTGTGATTTTGTTCGACCAGCGCGCAGCGTAATAGTCGTAAATGTTCAATTATCTTTCATCGTCAGGCCCCTGTGATGACGGCCATTTTCTTGAAACCAAAACTTCTGACGCTGAAGAGAAGATAAAGAAGAAAACAAAAAAAAACGCATCTGTCAAATTCCTCAAATTGTATCAACAAACCGAACCGCGTGTTTCGATCCACTCTGATTTTTGTTCAAATGACAACATAACAAGAATTTCGGCTAAAAAGAGGACAATTTCAAGTACGGGTTCCCTCAAAACCAATCCGTCAGCGAATCTGGATCGAAACAACCGTCATCAGCCTCAGCCAGTGGTGCAGGATGAGGTTTTACATTTCGGCTTCAAAAAACCATTCAGAGTGCTCCATCTTGAACGAACCACCGTTTTCCGGACCACGACGGACATTTGGTGGTAGCTGCGACACTTCCGTCACCCAATGATTACGCAAATATGAACACAAGAACACATTTTTTTTCGCCACGCTGCTGCAAACAATTTTCTATTTTAAATAAAGTTTGACCGTTTTGACGTTGCTAGATGTAAACAGTAGGCCTCACCTACCAATACATCAGCAGGCGATTTCAGATAGGGGCTACTCACAAACACTAATGCGGGGGCTAGTTTTCAGACAGGGGCTACTCACTAATACTATTGCAAGATTATGGTGATGGGCGAGTAGAGTATCCCTTTACTCTGACACCACCCCCCTGTTCATCGTCAATCCGGGGATGGGTAATTGTGCATTGTGCTGTCTTGTTATTGTGTTCAGGTGTATGTGAGGGTTCACGATCTTAATGTTTTATGTTTCATGTTCATTTCAATCGGCTCGCGACAAACACAAATTGCCCAAAACCACGAATTTTTCGTTGCTTTCAACGGTTATGGAAAGTATTGCGTAGGGGCAATTACTTGTCACCAGCTAACCAATATAAAGCGCAAGCACTGAATAACAAAAGATTTACCAACTCACCAGAATTCTGCTGCTCCTTATCCACAGCCCTGAGTTGGAGAGGTTCGCGTTCGCTGGTTGAAGATCCTTTCGATTTTCACCCCTTGTCATCGCCCAAAACCGAGAAAATTAGAAAATACAGGTCACAAATTGCTGTTAGAACTAATCACGCCGCCTTGCAGCCATTTTATTAAGGATATAAAGAAAAATTTAGTGTTTTATAATAAATGTATTCAATTTTTGGATGATCATCGCGAAAATAGGGCAACTTGCCAAAAACCGGCCAAAAAGAAGGCGAATGCGCCGGCCAAAATTAAATCTAAGGATTAATGATTAAATCTAAGGTGTGTGAGTGTCAGAGTAGTGTGAAAGTGTTTCCCACGATGGTGTGCGCCGACTTTGTGCCACTTCCGGCACCCATGGCAGCCCAGCTTCAACGGCAGCCTGGAATCCTCAGCATCCCAGCGTCCACGGCAGCCTGGCAACCGCGTCAGCCCGGCCTTCGATCGGCCTCGAGGGCGCTCGCGTGCCAACCGGCGTCTCCAGTTCCGCGGACATCCGGTCTGGCGACGTCCATCGGAAGTTTGTTTGTGCAGGACCATTGTATGGTGGGAATAATACAAGAAGAAAGAAGAAGGGCCTGCACCAGGTCCAAGAAAACACCCTTAGTACCACACAAAGCTCGCTTTGACCCTCAATCCACCATTTTGCTGATCTTACCGATCTCTAACCCCGCGTGGGACTATTGCATCTCGACGCGTGCTCCAGCCATTTTGTAGATTTGGCGAGCTGTGTCGTACGGCTCCGGCCGCAGCCTAGCCTCACTAGACCTTGTTCTAAACGCACAAATTAGGGAAAACTGGGTTAATCAACTTTCTTCAGTTTTTCACACACACTGATCACACCTGCTCGCAACTGCGCTTAGATTGGGCGCGCGTCACTTGATCCCGATTTTCAGCCCTCAGCTGCGTTCTACGGAAATACCTTCATTAGTTAAAGCCACTAAACCCGATGGGATCCCAGCTTACTTCGGCCAGGCGGAATTAGCGAAATATAGTTGATGTAGAACTTTGTAGATAATCAGCGTCCACAAATTTAGAGTTGAGCACTTATACTGTTTGCACTGATGTAGCCTGCTTTACAATTAGCCGAAAACTGGTAGTGGTCGCAGAATTGGTCAGAGGTTTTATTAGGTGTGATGATCAAGTGTGAGAAGCCCTTCGTGCTTATCGTTTGGCGAGCGAGAGTAGAAAATGTGCCATAAATGAGAATGGTCCAGTTGGCCTCCAGGGTTCCTCCTCACGTTCGGTTGCAGATCGAGCTTTGGTGGTGTTATTTCATCCACGTTGATAAGGTCATGATAATGTGCAGTTCCCCTTGCTTGGTCAAGGAAGAGATAATAAAATTATCTTTCGCGTGGTGTTGGTGTAGTGGTGATCTTCAGGTTAAGAAGATCGATCGCGCGTTTGGCCAACACGAACGATCTGATCTGGAACTGTTTTGTTTTGTTGTGCTGTTGTTTGAGAGTACTGAATACAATAGCCTACGCCGTGTAATTGTTAATCCGCTCGATTAGGGGAAGATGAGGTAGCGACCGACGATTGTCAAACCTGAACAAGTCAAGGATGAGGTCAGGTCACAAACTCTCAATCGTTTTAAGCCCTTTTGGGGGCACTAACACAAATTTTCCATAGGGGAGGGAAAGTGTGCAGATGGAGAAAGCCGTACTGAAAGTACGGATCCCTGCCACCTCCCGAAGGAAAGCATGAGACTCTTAATCTCAGGGTCGTGGGTTCGAGCCCCACGTTGGGCGCCAATTGAAACTTATGACTTTGGTCAGTTATCAAGGACGGCTAGCTCAGTCCTTTCCAGGACAAAATACCATCAACTCAAAAGTAGTCTTAGACCTAGCTACTGACTACTCATCACTCAAGATCGACACGAACTACTAAGCGGATTCAGGTAGATACGGATAGGGTAATAAATCAAGGAACCACACTTTTCTAAATAAAACGTATAATTTTTATTGAAGCGTGTATTTGTGTGTGGGTGTGGGCGTGTAAAGCACTTCGGGGACAACGTACCGTTCTGCTGCAGCTGGTCCTCCGACTGAACGCCTTCGGCGTTCTCCTCTACGATGGCCGGTCACAGGAGCGCCCTCGACTGTGCCGCCGGAACTCCCAGGGGGGGGGGGGGGTCGTTGCAGCCACGTAACGGTTGTAGGCTGTTGTTGTTTCCGGAACGCTTGAGCTGCTGGGCTGGGAACCGCGGTCGGATGTCGAGCGAGCGATGCTGGACTTCCACGCGGGCAGGCGTCTTCCCTCAGTGACGAATCGGCAAGCCCCGGAGTCCACCGAATTGGGCACGCCGAGAGGGGAACCTCCTTGGCGTTTATGGCGCGTTCCGCGCCAGAGGTCTTGATGGTCTTTGACGTAAGACGTGGACAATGGCACCTCCGCACTCCTAGGTCCAGGTCGACCGATACATCACTTCACTTCCGGAAGGCAGATGTGTCCAGTGCAATTGACGACACTGACACGGACACTCAACCGATCGCACGGACGCCTGAATATTAAAAGAGGCCGATCTTTGGGATCGGCGAGCAAGGTAGACTTCTCCATCCTATTTTCCCTGGAGGGAAAACCACCATTTTCCATCCCACCCATTGTGTGCCGACTCGACGCGACGTCGTCAAGAACGGTCTTGTTCGCAGCGGTACGAAAATCCCTTCGCTGCTTTGTAGGGTGTGATGTTGTATGTTGGGGAATAAAATTAAAAAGTGAAGATTCGTTCAAGAATTGTAACCAACGGTTACAAAATAGCAATTTTATAAAAATAGTTGTTTATAAACTAATGTTTTGATAAGTCTAACATAAAAAACTAAATTTTTACCAGTTTTCAATATAAACATACTAAACAAAGTTATCAGAACTTCAAAGTTGTCACAAACTGGCACAAATTTGATACAGAACCAACATCTTCTATCTATATATATTAGGGTGGGTACGTTTTTCAAAAAGTTCTCGGATCAAGTTTTAGTATGGTTCCCCTTGTAGGGCATACCCATAGGGACTTTCATGCCAAATATCAGCTCATTTGGTTTCAAACTGGCTGCGCGCATCAGGGTTAAAGTTTACATGGGAATTAATATGGGAAATTGGAACTTTTTGTTCAAACGCTCCTACAGGTCTGGGAAAATCACGCGCCAACTTCTGGTATGGTCAGGCCTATGGGGAATGGTCTGGAGAACATTTTTCCCGAAGAGAGCATATGGATTCGTTGTCCCTAGACCTGGCGCATCGGCAAACAATCCGATGTCTCCGGAATCAACGGTTTTCCCTGAAAAAGCATCAAACTTTCCTCAGCATGCTATGAAAGCTTGATGCACACCGCGACGCCATACGTCAGGCAGCTACCACGTGGTTAAAATATTTGCAAAAAAAATACAAATTCGCTATGCAAAGATTCTGAATTCGACTACATAATATTAGGATTGCTCGAAATGATCATTTTCTAGTTAAAGAAGGTTTGCAATTGAATATTCCAGCCGTTTCTCACCCACGTGGTAGCTGTCTGACGTATGGCGTCGCGGTGTGCATCAAGCTTTCATAGCATGCTAAGGAAAGTTTGATGCTTTTTCAGGGAAAACCGTTGATTCCGGAGACATCGGATTGTTTGCCGATGCGCCAGGTCTAGGGACAACGAATCCATATGCTCTCTTCGGGTAAAGTGTTCTCCAGACCATTCCCCACAGGCCTGACCATACCAGAAGTTGGCGCGTGATTTTCCCAGACCTGTAGGAGCGTTTGAACAAAAAGTTCCAATTTCCCATAGTAATTCCCATTTAAACTTTAACCCTGATGCGCGCAGCCAGTTTACAACCAAATGAGCTGATATTTGGCATGAAAGTCCCTATGGGTATGCCCTACAAGGGGAACCATACTAAAACTTGATCAGAGAACTTTTTGAAAAACTTACCCACCCTAATCTATCTATATATATATAAAATTTCGATGGTTTTGTTCGAACGCGAATCAATTCAACACGGCATATCGGATCGAGGTGCTCTTTGTTGCGTTGGGTTCGTATAAGCCCAAGGAAGGTTCTTACGCCAAAAATTTACAACTTTGGCCACTCTGGAACCGATTCCGGAAAATCTGCCGATTGTATGGGAAAAGTTACGCAAAATCAAATTTTAATCACAGGAGGCTGAAGAAACAAAAAAAAAAGTAAAAAAAAAGCAAAAAAAAAGTTTGTCGGGTAAGGCTTGTTTAATAAAAGAATTCACAGCACAGCAACCAAGGAAGTTGTTGTCTTCTTGTTCCAAAATTGTCAAACTTACGGACCCAATCCTGTAACAATCTGATTGTGAAGAACGACAAATTTTGTTGTAAATCGCTTAGTAGACAGTACTTTAGGAAATGAATAAAAATTATCGATAGTTCCCGTACACAGAAAAAAAAAAGATTTTAATATTCATCAGGAAATGGTGACAGATTTTGTGGCAAAAAAATGATTAATTTTAACTCAGAAAATGATGAATTTTCATCAGTTTTTGATGAATATTCATCAAGTTCACATTTTTACCCTATTTTTATGTAATATTACTCAAAAAAAAAAGAGGTAATATTCAACCTACCAAAATTTTCAACATTCCAAAATTCAACTTTTTTTTCTGTATGGTTCCAAAAATACTAAAATATCTGTAACAAAAATCTTGGTGCAAAACCTCTGGTTGATGTGCACCGTTGAATTGATCAGATTTTGTACTTTTATTGGTACGGACAATAATTTTACCTCTTTTTAAACTTCACAGGATCTTGAAGAGGACATTCTGCCGCGTGAATTGTTGTATAAAACTTGGTACTTTAGTCGAATTGTATGTTCCTTTACATGACAAACCCGATTTAATCCCACCTAGGGTGAGATAGAGTCTTTCTTACAAAAGGAAGATAACGGCAGTTGATTTTTTTTTTCAAAGAAATAGCAAAATAAAGAATGGTCCATTCATGAATCAATTCAAAACTTAACATGATTTTTTCATAAAACTGCAAAGCGCTGGTTTTGCCTCATTTGCCATGGCTGAGTGTAAGCTGTGCTCGCACAAAAGCATTTTCGATTTTTTAAATCAGAACAAATTATTTTTGAGGCAGAGAATAAGCTCACAATTTGCGATGTTCGTAATGTTTTCTGCCTATCGCTAAATTGTTCGTAATCTCTGAGTGTTTTTTGCACTTTTCAAAATATCAAGAATTAACGAGAAAACAAAATAATTCCGTCTTGCTCCAGAGCGTTAAAGTGGTTACAAAATGACTGGCAGAAAGTGTTTCCACACCCGAGAGTTTGCCGTGTTGTAAACGATGTAACGGTAAAGCCGCATAAATGTCCTTGAAAGCTTTGAAACGCCTACTGGAATTCACTAAATTTACATATAGGCGACGAGGCGACGAAAATCGATCGTCCATGATTGTTTGCAGATTTTTCGAATGAATATTTCTCGAGAAATGATTTGGGAACGCAGCTTGATTTGGCGTCGGAGCCAAAAGCAAACCCTATACCTTTCTTTAGTAAGAAAGGCAAAAATGGAAATTTTCCAAAATCTGAACGGTAAATCCGAATGAGGTCAAATTAGTTTCAGAACCTCTATTATGGTCTAGATTATGATATGGAGAAAAAAAAATTAGATAAAATGCCAAAGGAATAGTTTTGGCATTTGGTGAAAATTGGCTTTTACCTTTTTTAGGGGTTTTTCCCCCTCACAGTGAATTAGTCCTCAAGCTGTAAATCAAGAACCACATTACCGACATGGATGAAAATTTGGGAGGATGTAGGGCTCGAAAAATGAAATTTTTTGGATAAATAAACGATTTCAATACTTAAATTTTCGACCGAATTTTCATTTGAAAACCGCCTGATCAGGTGAAAACACACTCCGAGGCCCCTTAAAATATGGATAAATTAAAATTTGGTATGGAACTGGTTCAGGTTCAGCACATCCCCTTTCAAATGCGCCCAAGAGAGCTTAAATCCATAATGTGGGCTCTGAGAAACCCCCTACCACAAAATTGAGCACTTTTTTACCACACACGGACGTCACGCGTGCTCTACAGTAAATTAAGCGCCAAAATTCGGATATTGGAGATAGACCAATTCTGTCATTGTCAAACGATCGGGCGTCGAAAATCGATCGTCCATGATTTTTTGCAGATTTTTCCAATGAATATTTCTCGAGAAATGATTTGGGAACGAAGCTTGATTTGGCGTCGGAGCCAAAAGCAAACCCTATACCTTTCTTTAGTAAGAAAGGCAAAAAGCTTCCGTACGGGAAGGTAGGGACAAATATTTGACTCACTGTACATTTAAAAGATTTTCAAAATCTGTATTGATTTCAGATTTAAAAATGCTATTTAATTTAATAGTATTTTTTTCAAGTTATTATAAAAAAAACAATTCTACTTTATCTCGAAAAATCGAATGGTTGAGAATTTTTTTTACTTCATTCTTTTTTAAACATTTTTTATCCATTCTTTTGTTGCTGAGATACAGGTCACGAAAAATATATTAAAAGAGTGTATTTTGTGTGATAATTTGAAGCAAATGCCTTGATCTTTAAATTTAGGACTATATTCACTGTATTATTGTTTTCGTACCATTGAAAATAAGATCCATAATTTCCAATATATAACAATCACAAAAAAATCCTAATTTTAATTTTATGCAAAACTAATATTTGAGCAAAGAAAGGTGGAATTTACAATATTCAAAATATGAAACATATTTTTTTTCAACATTTTGTATGTTGAAACTGTTGTAAAACTAGGCAACTGCTAACTCAGGTTAAGGCATGAGGCACTTAAGGGTTAATCTTAGGGCCGGCTGCGCTACGGTGGTCAACAGAGGAGATCGCGGACAAGGGACTAAAACGTTCACTTTCTTTACAGGTCGGGTTCAATAATTTAATAAATTCTAAATCAGTTTTAAAGTGTTTTATTGTGTATGTGTGTGTAGGAAGGGAGGGGGGGGGGGGGGGGTTTAGACGCTGCCGGTACGTACCGCTGCTACCTTGATGACGACGACGACTTCTTGGCCGAATCCTCTCGGCCGGCGAGCGCTCGCGTACAGGTGGACACCGGTTCTCCGGAACAGTGTCGACGGTGGTGGTGGTGTAGAGCACAGCTGGAATCTCAGGCCTTCCCTCCTTGGCGCAATCGGGCGACCTGGGACCTGCCCAATCTGGCCAACCCGAGAGGGGAAAACGCTCCTTGGGAATTAGGACCTTCCGGTCCGAGCGTGCTCCTTGGTGTTGATGGCCACCTTGGCCAGAGCAGAAACGATGATCCTTGACGGGTTAGGCGTAGCAGCTGGCTCCTCCGCTCTTACTGCTGCTAGGCCGACAGTGTGCGATCGGGGTGTCGGACCAGCTTCCTGCTGACCGACAAAATGGCCGTTAAACGGCAACACAAAAGGTCCTGTTGGACGGAGATTAGTGAGAGGAGTTACTTTAACCGTACTATCTAGGCTAAGCAACGTCGTCCGTACTACAGAGCCGTACTGCAGGGTGTTTGGCATACCTGAACGACGTGAGGTGTAAACTTCCGGAATTCCACCAAATCTAATTCTCTAATTTAAGCTCCACAAATTTACTTGTTGATCGCACACTTGCCTGAGGGGAATAGCCCGATGGCGGCCTTCCCCAGATTCCTTCAAGCCTCCGATGCCAGGACACGGCATGACGTCACAGAGGGAGGTCACACCACCCTCTGGAGTCGTTCCATTTTCCACCCACCGGAGTTGGATTCTGTAGTTTGTTATTATTGTTGATATTGGTCCCACCTTGTTGATGTGTTGTATCAGTGTGTTAACAAATTGTGTTATTTCAATCCTTTTTGCATCAAATCCCTACTAGCTGGTTTATAATATTTGTCAAATCCCTGTTTCCCTACTAACCATAACCTCAACGATTGTGAACGTTCGTATTTATTTATTTATAAGTAAAGGAAACCTGTAACAACGGTTACAATGTTTCAAATAAATGGTAGCTGGCACAATTTACAAATTTGAAACAAATATTTGTAGGGAAAAAAATAAAAACGGTGCACTTTATTTCAAATTTTAAAATTTCTTAACAAGTGCAAATTATTTTTTATCATTCAATATGTTTTAAACTTTTTCTGATTGGTCAAAAACAATTCGCTCGTAATTCAATGCACTTTAAATATACCATACCATACCAATCAGCTTAGAACACCATACGCGGTGCCCGTGCTGTATCAAGAAGGTTGTTCCATGTTGCTCGGTTCTGGGCTGCAGCTCGCCAGTCTCCTAGGTTGCAGAACTTTCTTAGGTCCGCCTCGATCTGATTTCCCCATCGTGCACGCTGTGCTCCTGCTCTTCGGCCTGTGCCGCCATCCGGTCGCGCGCGGTCAAAGAGCATCCTGACAGGATGGTCTTCGTCCATCCTCGCGACATGGCCGGCCCACCTGAGCCTCCCGATTCTCGCCAGGGTGACGATGGTCGGTTCTCCCAGCAGCGCGTGCAGTTCGTGGTTCATGCGCCTTCGCCACTCGTTCTGAGCTGTACGTACTCCACCGTAGATCGTTCGCAGCACCTTCCGTTCGAAAACTCCAAGGGCTCGTTCGTCCTCTTGCCGCAGCGTCCAGGTCTCGTGGCCATAGAGGGCAACCGGTCTAATCAGTGTCTTGTACAGGGTCAGCTTCGTGGCGCGTTGCACTCGATCAGATGTCAAGGTTTTCCGTAATCCAAAGTAAGCGCGATTCGCGAAGTGGATACGAGTCCGGATCTCTAAGCTGGTGTCGTTGTCGGCCGTTACCAGCGATCCCAAGTACACGAATTCACTCACCTCCTCCAGCACATCGCCATCCACAGCTAAAGGGGTGAGTCTTGGGGGGTCAACGTCCTTTGAGCCCCTCCCTTTCATGTACTTTGTTTTCGTCGTATTCATGGCCAATCCAATTCGTCTTGCTTGCGTCTTTAAGGCGGTGTAAACCCTTTTTACCGTCTCTAGGTCTCTCGCTATAATATCAATGTCGTCCGCATAAGCAAGAAGTTGGACTGTCCTGTTGCAGATCGTGCCTCTCGTGTCTATACCCGCTCTTCGCACAATTCCCTCAAGTCCGATGTTAAACAGTGCATTGGATAAGCCGTCACCTTGTCGTAACCCTTGCTGCGATTGGAAGGGGTCCGCTAGCTCCCCTGCCACTCGCACGTGACACATCACACGATCCAAGGTAGCCTTGATCAGCCGAGTTAGTTTGTCCGGAAATCCGTTCTCGTGCATGATCTGCCATAGCTGTTCGCGGTCGACTGTATCGTACGCTGCCTTGAAATCGATGAAGATGTGATGTGTGGGCACGTTGTACTCACGGCATTTCTCGAGGATCTGCCGGAGCGAGAAAATTTGGTCCGTGGTGGCCCGAGCGCCAGTAAACCCCGCTTGATAGGGGCCCACGAACCTCCGTGCGTACGGTGTCAGCAGACGGCAGAGGATCTGGGAGAGGATTTTATAGGCCGCGTTGATAAGCGTGATGCCGCGGTAGTTGCCGCAGTCCAGCTTATCGCCCTTTTTGTAGATGGGACACACGACACCATCCATCCATTCTTCTGGTAGTTTCTCCTCCCTCCAGATCTTAGAAATCACCAAGTGGATCGCCCTCGCCAACTGCTCTCCTCCATATTTGAAGAGCTCACCGGGTAACCGATCTTTACCGGCGGCCCTGTTGTTCTTCAGCTGCCTGATCTCCTTCTTCACCGTCTCCAGATCAGGTGCCGGGAACTGTTGGTCAGCAGCGGGCGGTCCAAGTTGGGCTTCAAAGCCGTCTCCATGCGCTACATCGCCGTTGAGGTGCTCGTTGAAGAACTGCTGCCACCTGTTCAACACCTCGCCTTTGTCCATAAGAAGGTTTCCCTCGGCGTCCCGACAAGTGTTGGCTTGCGGCGCATAGCCTTTGCGGGACCGGTTAACCTTCTCGTAGAACTTTCGCGTCTCGTTCTGCCGGAACAGCTGCTCCATTTCGGCGCGATCGCGATCTTCCAGCTGGCGCTTCTTGAGCTTGAAGACCGTTCTCTGCTGTTTCAGCGCTTGTTTGTATCTGGCCACGTTCTCATCAGTTGCAGCTCTCAGCTTCACCGCATAAGCTGCTTTCTTCTCGTCAAGTAGCCGCTGGCACTCCTCGTCGAACCAGCGCTGCTTTCCAACTCGGACCGTACTACCTAGCGCGGCTTCAGCGGCACTGCCGATGGCCGAGCATATTCTGCTCCATCCATCGTTGAGCGAGGCAGCGCCGAGTTCCTCCTCCGTTGGCAGGCTCGCTTCCAGCTGCTGCACGTAGTGCTGAGCCGCAGCCGTGTCCTGCAGCCGCTCGGTGTTGAACGGCGGTGGGAGCCGGCTCCGTCGTCGGTGGTACGTCGTCGACAGTTTTGAGTGCATGCTTGCACCCACCAGGTAGTGGTCCGAGTGGATATCCGCACCGCGGTACGTGCGGATGTTCCGTATGTCCGAGAAGAATCGGCCGTCGATGAGGACGTGGTCGATTTGTGTTTTTGTTCGTTGATTAGGCGATGTCCAGGTGACTTTGTGGATGTCTTTCCGGGGGAAGAATGTGCTTCGTACCACCATACCGCGGGAGGCTGCGAAGTTGATGCACCGCTGGCCGTTGTCGTTCGTGACGGTGTGCAGGCTGTTCGGCCCGATCACCGGCTTGTACATCTCCTCCCTTCCTATGCGGGCGTTCATATCTCCGATGACGATCTTGACGTCCCTCTGCGGGCAGCTGTCGAACTTCTGCTCCAGCTTCGCGTAGAACGCTTCCTTCTCGGCATCGGATGATTCCTCGTGTGGGCAATGTACGTTGAAGATGTGATAGTTGAAGAAACGGCCTTCAATCCTCAACCTACACATCCGGTCGTCGATCGGCTCCCAATCTATCACACGACTCCGCATCTTGCCCAACACTATGAAGCCGGTTCCCAGCTTGTTTTCGGCTCCGCCGCTCTGGTACATGGTGAGCTCCAAAGCATCATCCTCCCACATCTTCGCTCCCTTCCAGCACATCTCCTGCAGTGCTACAACATCGAAGTTGCGGGGTTTGAGCTCGTTCAACAGAGCGTACTCATACCCATCGAAACGTAGCGATCTGCAGTTCCATGTTCCGAGTTTCCAATCGGTGTCCTTTTCGTGCCTAGGTCTATGCCGTTTGTTCCGGATCCTTATTCCTTCTTGATTGTTCGTAATGATTTTGGTTTCGGTATGCAGCCGGATTGGGGCTGCGATACCTAGTCTCGGGGTGGGGCTGCCACCTTGAAGCTACCGAGACCCAGCTCCGGTTTTCTCTCGACACCGTAACGGGGGCCTTTCTCACGAGGCCTAACGGCATAGGCACTTTAAATATGGTATTATTTTTTTGCTCAGTTTGTTATTTCTTTTCTCTCAAATATTATGTTTAAATGTCCGCCATTACGGGGTTTGTCTCCCGGTACCCCATTAGACCGCTCGTGGTACTCCTAGGGGTACATGTACCCCAGGTTGAGAACCGCTGATATAGTACTTCCCCTGAAATGAAAATGTAGCGTGACGGTACAACATCGTAAAACTGGACTTTATAAGGCACACTACAACAATCGCTGCAGTTTTGCCAGTTTGATTTTTTTAGACTTTTGCTCTTCTACACATTATCACGAAATGAAAAGGTAAGAAAACGCATTTAAAGAACATTGCAAATATTGAATCACAATAAAAATGAAATCTTTCATTTGAGAAATCACATTGAAAATTGAAAAATGTGGCATTTTGGTGTAATTTCGCTAAGAATCGGTCAACCTGTATAAGTTAAAAATTGAATTCCAGATTGAATTCCAAATTTAAAAATAATCCTTTTTTAAAATCATGATAAAATTGTTCAAGATGGTGGGGGGAGGGGTGGATCCGACCACTAGCGTGCACAGGGTGGGGCAACATGGGGCAACTGCTCCACCGTCCTCAGAAATTTGTTCTAAATTTGGTCAGGGGGTGTCCACAAATGACGTATTTTTCAAAACGTCATTATTATTGCCCCACCTTTCTCAATGAGCTGGGCACGCTAGTGGATCCGACCAAACGTGACGTACTTTTCGAGGGGTGGGGGGGCGGTCAGAGCCAGCGTGACAAAGTGTGACATAGGGGGGAGGTGGGTTAATTTTGGCCGATTTTAGCGTGACATACTTTATGAATGACGCCTTAACTTTCTATCCAGTTTATGTATTTGACAAATACAAAGATTGTGTTAAGGAGCGGCCGTGGCTGGTTACGGTGTTCGCTTTGTAAGCGAATGGTTCTGGGTTCGATTCCCATTTGCTCCCAACGAGAAAGTTAAGAACACATAAATTTGAAATGATGAATATGAACGAAAAATCAAAGTCACTCGAGGCGGGGTTCGATCCTCCGCAGTAGGCCTGGCCGGTTTAACGCTTGTGATGTTTCAATGCATTCTAATGCAATGGCGCACTACAAAATGACAAGAAGAGTGCTAGGCGTCATCTAACCTAAGGCACTCTCCAGGATCCCTTCGAAAGATTTGCTGCGATAGGGTCTGATTAGATTAGATTGGCAAATACAAAGATTGTGTCAATTATTATGTTATATTTTAATAAAAAGATTTTGCATCGAACATTTTTTGTGCAAATTTCATGCTTGATTGTGTTCTGCATTGTAAAAAATCATTTTACTAAGTAAACATGAATAATTATTAATGTCGGTACACTGCAAAAAATGGCATTGTAACAAGCTGTTACGTCAATAGTTAATCCAAGTCAAATCAGGTCTCCACATATGGGAGCGTTCTTTCATTACGTTACGTAAAAAATCGGATTTATTGATCCCCCCCTCGTAACAAAATTTCCATACAAATTTTAAAAATTTTGTCTTGAGCGTAACACGGCCTCCTCCCCCCCCCCCTCTGCGTTACGTAATAAAAGAACGCTCCCTTTGATCATAGAATTATATGATTCACACTTTTTATGTGGGCAGATTTAAAAGACAACCAATACATTTTCATCGTTCACTTGATATAGAGAATGCCATAAGTAAATCTTGCTGTATAGAGATTACCTTGAATGCTTTTTTTGACAATGTGGCACATAAAGTTATATCCAATTCATTATATTTTTCGATAACAATAACAAAAGTATTGAATTTAAGCTACCATCACACTTTAATTTGTCATTGTACGAGAATATCTTTGGAGGAATGTATTGCTTTACTCACCATTTAGTCTCCAGCCACAGACGGAAGCATTTGAGAACCACCCACACGAAGCAGAATGGATTTTTTTTCTTCTCAATGATATTTGCACCCTGTGAAACACCAACAAAACAGAGAAGATATCACACGAACACTATTACAACTATAGGAGGAAAAGAAGCAGATCACCAATTTGCAGGTTTTATTTGATACCAAGAACGTGTGCTTATAATTGTTTTATGAGTTTGTTTTGACATGAATTCTTGTGAAAATATGTATTTTTTGTGTATTATGAGCAAATCTTTTCTAAACCTACGCAGTTATTGAGGAAAAAATAAACCACAAATGAATTACGTGCGCACTACTAGACAACCTGTACCAAACTGGGTTGTATCGTCAAGCCTCAGCGATTTGTTATTTCTTTTCGTTGTGTTTGTTATTTTATTAAACTTTCCATGGTACCATGAAGCTTTCAACATGAACAACAGCCAACTTGAAAGCTTGAACAAAATCTGTTTCATGCAAGTAGTAAATCAAGCAATGAACAGATTGTATTAGATAAAAAAATATAACTGTTTTAATGGTGTAATCCTCATGCATTATTACAAACATTACACTTTCTTTTTTATTGCATACACATGCTAAAAATATTTTATAAACAAGGTCTGAACTTGAACTCATGCCCAAATGACACAAAATACGAAAGATTTCAATGCTGGTGAACTACAGGAGATGAATTATACAGCAGCACGCAAAAAAAAAAAACTATGGCAATCTCAATTTAGATTTGAGATGTTACCTCATCTTTGTTCTGATCACACTAAGAGGAAGTTCGATTTTTGGAAAAAATGATAATTACAGTCGACCTTCTGGCTGCCGATCTTCTCGATATCAATATTGCTTCAGCTGTCGATACATTTTTCAGTCCTTTCAAGAAGCATGCATTGATTTTTAGTTTTCAGCCGCTTCAATATCTACAACGAGAGAGTCCACTGTAATTGGAGCAATGAGGCGTATTCTCGAAGTAACAATTTTGGTGAATGATGAAACGTTTCATATGGAAGAAAACTACACTTCGTCTGTTGTGTGCTATCTTGTGACAACGACCATTTAGATAGTATTCGAGAAAATCGATGTTCAAAGTATTTTAAAAATTATGGATGATAGAGTCAAACTTTTTGAAGCAATCGGCTCGTATACTATCGCTTAACAAACGCTCCAAGTTTCAACTAATTTGGTTACACCAGTTTGAAGATACAGTAAATTATGTAAACAAAAATCTGAAAAGCAACTTTTTGGTTCCTTATAGGGTCCTTAACAACTCCCCAAAGTTTGGTAACGATTGGTTAAGTCCCCACTTTGCGCAAAGCGATTTAATTTTCCATACAAGTTTGTATGGGAAAAATCATTTTTTTGAATTATGATATTTAAAAAATCCACGTTTCACGCTATATCAAAACCGGATTCATATTCGGATGCTCTGGAATGTGCTCTACAACTTTCCCTAAGAGAGTATGGTGCTAACTTGCTCCTATAAAAAGATACAGCGTGTTCAAAACTCGTCTAACTTTGGTGAGTTGTTTAGGACTCCAAAAGGAACTAAAATAATGCTGTGCTGGAAAATCGATTTTGATATTACACCCTAGTGTCACAAGTGTGTTTCGAAAGTTAAATTGTACTACGTGTCAGTGTGCACAGAATTCCCATACAAACTAAAATTGGCTCAAATCAATAGTTTAATCGACTTAATCAGTGTATTTTCAAGAACAAAAGATGGAATTGCTTTAAAAAAATAAGTATCAACACAAATATGTGAAAATTTTGAAAAATTTCCACATTTTCCAACAACATGTATGACGTTTCACAAGTGTGCATGATAATTTTGATGATAAAATGGTCTATGTCACAAGTGTGTTTTGCGATATCCGGGAAACGGAAGCGAATTTCCAAAATCGGATTAAAGCAACTTGTAATGTTTGTTAAGTATAGCAAAACGTCATCCTTAACTCACTTTTGACCAAAATGGTCGTTGTCACAAGATAGCACACAACAGACGACTTGACTGGCCGAAAGCTTGCTTACTAGTCTGCCTATGTAGATCAATCGGACCGCGCATTGGACTCACAATCCAGAAGTCACCGGTATGAAACCCGAGGTGGGCGTCATTAATGTTGGATTTTAAAATTAAAACAAATCAAACCATTCACATTAACGGGTCTTTTGTGGTCTCTATTGCAAGTTTCTGCTCGAACCTAGGAGTCCGAAGAAAAAATAATTAAATAGAAAACAAAAAGCCTACAAATTATACCAAAACATTACAAATGACACAAATCTTCTGAATAATCTGAATATTTCCGACCAATTTTTTTCGGCACTAAATTCTTCCAACGAAGAATATAATAGTAAAGTCGAATCTGAAGTCAAGTCAAGCCCGAAATATTTTTTTAATTACGTAACATCCAAATCCAAAAGTAGTAACTTTCCATCGCAAATGCAACTAGACGAAAATGTAGGCAGTAACTCAAAAGACATCTGTAATTTTTTTCAAATTTTTTCAAACAAGTAGGGGAAGGTGGGGCAAGACGACCATATGGGGCAAGAGGAAAAATCGCTAGTAAGGCCGTAATTTTTACAATTTTGATGATTTTCAGTATGAGGAATTGTTGCTAGCAATGCAATTAGCCGATTCTAAAATCTGCTAAAAACGCCACGGGGCATAATATTGAATGAAGTTTTTTTCAAAACCTTTGTTTCCTTATAATATTTGGAAAGTACAAAATAAGGCTCGTTTTAAGGCTCATTTTATCAAAATGCTATTTTTCCTACATCAGTAGTGTCCCTACCAATGACTTGCACGTATTATAAAGTATGATTTATGTTTTGGTTATTTTTGTAGAGAGCTTTTAAAAAATCTTGTTTAAGTGGGGCAAGCGTACCATATAGATTTTTAGTATGGAAAAAATACGAATTGCTGCAGCAACACATTTTATTGTGAAAAAAAAATACATAAAAATTCTTAAAAACTGATAATCAATTGTTTAAAAAATTGTCCATACACGATATAATAATATCATGAAAATTTACTATTTATCATCTAAGTATTTTTTTTTTTTTCGTAAAAACGGTCAAATTTTTAGTAAAATATTATTTTTTAATCTAAACATGAAAGAAACGTTTCAAATACATCCTAATCTGATGTACCGTAAACCGGGGTGACTTTGATAGGATTTCAATTTGTTTTTGGAATATTTTGCAACAGGTAAGGTTTTTCTCAAGATTATTATTTTTAAAACATGTACTAGGGTAGGCCACACAGGGCGTTGATCGCACAGGGTTCCGAAGATGGTTCTTCCAGACTTGAAAATAAAAAATCAAATAAATAAGGGAGACCATCAACCCGAAATAGAAGGTGGAAAAGTCCAGCAATGAAACAATTTATTCGAATTAAGGACTGTCTTACGAACCCCAGGGCGATGATCGCACAGGGTTCTGAAGACGGTTCTTACAGACTTGAAATAATAATAAATCAAATATTAAAGGGAGACCTCCTTCCCGAAAAAAAGGTGAAAAAAATTCAACAATGAAACGATTTATTCAAATTAATCTTCATCACGCCAAAGGAGCGTCAGCCGTTCTTAGCAGAAGGTTTAGTAAAAATAATATTGACGTAGGGCTCATTCAAGAACCCTGGATAAATAAGGGTAAAATTAAAGGAATTTCAGCTCAAATGGGTAAACTATTATATGATAATAGTTCTCCCAACCCTAGAGCAGCTATGATTGTAAAAAATGATACAAATTTCATTCCAATAACCGAATTTATTTCAAGAGACATTATTGCAATTCAAATTGAGGTCCCTACGGTCAGAGGAAGTACCTGGGTGTGTATTGCATCTGCGTACTTCCCCGGAGACACCGAGGAGGCCCCTCCAGCTGATGTAACAATGTTTATCTCTTACTGCAAAAAAAAAAAATAAACAATTTATTGTTGGGTGCGACGCTAATGCTCATCACACAGTATGGGGTAGCACTAACATTAACAATAGAGGTGAGAATTTGCTCAATTACTTAACAACTAACAATATTGACATTTGTCACAATGATGATAATCCCACTTTAGTTACAGCAACAAGACAGGAGGTTCTTGACCTCACGTTTTGTAGCGAAGTTATTTCTGAAAGAGTTATAAATTGGAAGGTTTCTGATGAAATATCACTCTCAGACCATAAACAAATTGAATTCGAATACAATGCAGGAGAAATGATAGTTGGAAGTTATAGGAATCCCAAGAAAACCAATTGGGACTCCTATAAACTTCTTCTAAATGACTACGATTTCAATTCCGAGGCCGAAATCCGTACTGTTGATCAGTTGGAGAAGGCTTCGTCTGAATTAATTATTGCTATAACCAATTCTTACTCCGCTAGTTGCCCAGTCTAGCAAAGATCTTCAAATCGTGAGGTATCTTGGTGGAATGAAAAATTAGCTGCGTTAAGGAAAAAATCTAGAAGGTTGTTCAACAGAGCAAAAAAAAACTGGAGATTGGGACTCATATAAAAAAGCCCTGACTGAATACAATAAATAAAGAAATAAAACGTTCTAAACGCAACGACTGGAGACGTTCTTTTGAAAAAATCGAGGAAACTCCAATAGTCGCAAGATTACAAAAAGCTCTTTCCAAAGATCATTCAAACGGTCTAGGAAATCTTAAAAAGGCAGATGGATGTTTTACAAAAAATGCATCTGAAACTCTGGATTTAATGATGGAATCTCACTTTCTTGGCTCGACCAAGGTAATAAGTTGTATAGATCAGGCCGTGGGCGAAAGACTGACAAAAGATTGGTCTGTACTTGCCCATAATCAAGCCTGTGAAATATTTACTCGTTCCAAGGTTGACTGGGCGGTGAGCTCTTTCAAACCATTTAAATCCGCAGGGATGGATGGCATCTTTCCTGCTCTTCTCCAGCAGGATAAAGATATTATCAATGCTAAATTAACAGACATTTTTCGAGCCAGTATCGCTCTTAGCTATATCCCAAAAGCTTGGAGAGAGGTACGGGTCATATTTATTCCAAAAGTTGGGAAAAGGGACAAAACAAGTCCCAAATCCTTCCGTCCAATTAGTCTCTCTTCTATTCTATTGAAAACTATGGAAAAAAATTCTTGATGATTTTGTAAAAAAAACGTTCTTGATCAAATTTCCTCTTAGTAATAGCCAATTTGCATACCAAAGTGGTAAATCTACTATAACTGCTTTAAACTGTTTAGTTTCTAAAATTGAGAAGTCCCTCAAAACCAAGGAAGTAGCTCTGGCTACTTTCCTAGACATTGCTGATTGAAAGGGAGATATCTGCCGACCTTGGAGGAGAACGATTGGTAATCAGACCACGGAGGGGATGTCCACAAGGTGGAGTTCTATCACCTCTGCTATGGTCATTAGTAGTCGACGATCTTCTGAAAAAGTTGGCGAGTCTCGGCTTTGAACTGATCAGCTATGCGGATGACATCTGTATAATAGTTAGGGGGAAAAGCGAAATTTGTAACCGAATGCAATCGGCTTTGAATTTTATCTCAAAATGGTGTAAAAATGAGGGTCTTGGTATAAATCCCTCTAAAACAGTTATAATACCGTTCACAAGACGAAGGACACTAGCACTACCTAATCTTGCCAGTGTCTTGCGAACCTTCGTGGTGAACGGACACTAGAGCTGCGGTATTTTTTACTACCTAAGCTCAGAGTTATTTCAAACAAAATTCACAGTCTTTTTAAAGACTACCTGAGTTACTTTCCAAAATTCTAAACAGTCTTTTCAAGACTAACCCCACCTGAAATTTTGTTGTATTTTACAAACGAAGCCATCTTTTTAAAGAGAACTTTGCTTGCAAAATGCGTCAAAACAAAGGTAAACGCAAATCTTCTGAAGATTTGGTCGTTACGTCGGTGAAGCGTTTGAACGCTAAACCGGCTAACGGAAACAGAAAAAGAAAACAGCCTCTTCTGAGGTCTGATTCTGATTCTGAAAGTGAGGTCAATCCTCCAATTCCATTGGCAAATAGTTTCGGTGTTTTATCCGAAACTGTTGACAAGGATCCTTCTCCTCGTACTGAGCCTTCTGCCTTCGAGAAACGAGTAAAGGCTCCGCCAATTGTAGTGACTTCCGTCTCCGATTTGGCCAGCTTTCGAACGCAACTGAAAAATTGCAAGGAAACTTGCAATTTGAAGGTTTCGTTTCAGCTTGGCCGAAGAGGAGAATGTCGCTTGTTGACGGAATCTTTACAAGATCACCAAACTTTTGTTGGTTATTTGAAAAACCACAAACACAATTTCTACACGTATGAAACCAAGAATGCTCGTCCATTCAAGGCGGTCCTGAAAGTTCTCTCCAACGACTTGTCGGTGGATGAGATCAAAAACGAACTTAAGGTGTTGCTTGGCTTTGCCCCATCCCAAGTAATACCAATGAAGAAAAAATCAAACGGGAATATTTCTCGCTTTGGTTTGACTTCACAATTTTATCTGATTCATTTCAATAGAAATGAAATCAACAATTTGAAACTTTTGGACAAAGTTCAGTTTTTGTTCCATGTACGGGTAAAGTGGGAGCATTTTAAGAAACATGGCGGTAATGGCCAGAATCTGACCCAATGCCGGCGTTGCCAGGCATTCGGTCACGGTACTGATCATTGCGCCATGGTTCCAAAATGCATGGTTTGCGGGGATTCTTCTCACGACAAGGACAATTGTCCCGTGAAAGAAGTCATCCAATTTAAATGTGCAAATTGTGGTGGAAATCACAAATCAAATTTCTGGGATTGCCCCATCAGAAAAAAGGTTTTGGATTCTCGTGCTAAGCATCAGCCGAAATCCAAACCGAAATTTTCTCAAAGTCAGGTTATACCTGCATCTTTAAATCAAACGTTCGTGCTGTCTCACTCGAACAATACCCCTACCGTGGAAAAGTTAGGTAACACTAATGGTATTTCTTATGCCAACGTCGTTTCGGGTTCGGGTTCATCCACGAATTTTAAATCCTCTACCAATTTTCAAATTGGGCAGGTACCTCAAATTTCATTTGAAAATTTTTCTGCTGGCAACGCTTTGGGATCTTCTGATCTCGGCGATGTAACGTTTGAAAAAATGACTTTTTTGCAAAACTCACTGTTTGGTTTGATTCAAACAATGAGTAATGCTACATCCATGATGGAAGCAATCCAGATTGGATTAAAATTTGCGAATGATGTTGTTCTTACCCTGAAGTTTAATCATGGATCTAAGTAGTTCCATCAATATTATGAATTTTAATGCTCGCTCTTTAAAAGCGAAAGAAAATGAATTTTTCAACTTTTTACGAGTTCATAACGTGCATGTTGCTGTTATAACCGAAACATTTTTAAAAACTGGCACTTATTTGAAAAGTGATCCAGATTATAAAGTTATAACAAATAACAGAATGAATCGAAATGGCGGTGGAGTTGCAATAGTTATCCACCGTAGTATGACTTATAGCACTTTACGTGACTTTAAGTTAAAAGTTATTGAAAGTTTGGGCATTGAACTTGAAACTTCTTTTGGGAAAATTATGATTGCAGCTGCATATTTGCCATTCCAATGCACTGGGGAAAATAAAAATTATTTCAAAGGGGATTTGAATAAACTTACTCGGCATAGATCTCGATTTTTGATTATCGGTGATTTTAATGCCAAACACCAATCTTGGAATAATTCAAAAGTAAATTCCAATGGTAAAATTCTATTCAGAGATTGCACTTCTGGTCTTTATTCGGTTTTATATCCGAATGGGCCAACTTGCTTTTCTTCTGTTAGAAATCCATCAACAATTGATTTGGTTTTGACAAATCAAAGTCAGTATTGTGGTCCTTTAGTGACTCATGCTGATTTTGATTCTGATCATCTTCCAGTAACTTTTTCACTTTCTCATGAAGCAGTTACCAGACCCAATAGTTCTGTGTTTAATTACCACAAAGCTAATTGGGACAGGTATCAGCATCATATTGAGAATAATTTAAATCATGATTTTGTTTTAGAAACCAAAGCTGATATTGATTCAGCCTTGGAATCTTTAACTAATGCAATTTTGGATGCTAGGAATATTGCTATTCCTAAAGTCCAAGTCAAATTTGATTCTCCCATTATTGATGACGATCTTCAGCTTTTGATTCGTCTGAAAAATGTTCGCCGAAGACAGTATCAACGTTCTCGTGATCCTGCACTGAAGCGAATTCAAAAAGATTTGCAAAAGGTTATTGACCACAGATTCACTCTCCTGCGAAATGAAAAGTTCGCAAGAGATGTCGAACAAATTAAACCTTATTCCAAACCTTTTTGGAAACTTTCAAAGGTTCTTAAGAAACCTCAAAAATCAATCCCTTCTTTAAAAGATGGTGATAATATTCTATTAACTAATGGGGAGAAAGCTCAAAAACTTGCTCAGCAGTTTGAGAGTGCCCATAATTTCAACTTAAATGTTCTGAGTCCTATTGAAAATCAAATTTCGATAGAATTTCAGAATATTGTTGAACAACAGTTTTCATCAGATGATGTTTTTAATACGGATCTGAATGAAATAAAATCTATTATCAAAAAATTTAAAAATATGAAAGCCCCTGGTGAGGATGGCATTTTTTACATTTTAATTAAAAAATTACCTGAAGCAACTTTAAGTAGCTTGGTCAAAATTTTCAACAAATGTTTTGATTTGGCATATTTTCCCAGTAGTTGGAAAAATGCCAAAGTAATTCCGATTTTGAAACCGGATAAAAATCCTGCCGAAGCTTCAAGCTATCGGCCCATTAGTTTGCTTTCATCTATTAGTAAATTATTCGAAAGAATAATTCTTAATAGAATGATGACGCACATTAATGAAAATTCAATTTTCGCTGATGAGCAGTTTGGATTTCGCCTTGGGCATTCAACTACTCATCAGTTGTTGAGAGTTTCAAATTTAATTCGAAGCAACAAATCTGAGGGCTATTCTACTGGCGCTGCTCTTCTAGACATAGAAAAAGCATTTGACAGTGTTTGGCATAAAGGTTTGATTGCGAAATTGAAAAGGTTTAATTTTCCGATTTATATCGTGAAAATTATTCAAAATTATTTGACGGATCGTACTCTACAGGTATGTTATCAGAACAGCAAATCTGATCAACTACCTGTACGTGCTGGCGTCCCTCAAGGAAGCATTTTGGGTCCAATTTTATACAATATTTTTACTTCTGACTTGCCTGATTTGCCCCCAGGATGTCAGAAATCACTTTTTGCTGATGATACAAGCATCTCCGCCAAAGGTAGAAGCCTTCGTGTCATCACAAGAAGATTACAAAAAAGCTTGGATATTTTCAATTCTTATTTGAAAGAATGGAAAATTACTCCAAATGCTGCAAAAACTCAACTTATTATTTTCCCTCACAAACCAAGGGCTGATTTTCTGAAACCAAAAAGTCATCACATTATAAAGATGAATGAGGTAAATTTAAAGTGGGAGGATCAAGTGAAATATCTTGGACTTGCTTTTGACAAAAACCTTACTTACAAGGATCACATTGAAAGTATCCAGGTTAAATGTAACAAATATATTAAATGTTTGTATCCACTTATAAACAGGAATTCTAGACTTTGTCTCAAGAATAAACTGTTAATTTATAAACAAATTTTCAGACCTGCCATGCTTTATGCTGTGCCGATCTGGACAAGCTGTTGCTTAACCAGGAAGAAAAAACTTCAGAGGATTCAGAACAAAATTCTGAAAATGATTCTGAAACTTCCTCCCTGGTTCAGCACCAGTGAACTTCATCAATTAGCCGAAGTTGACACTTTGGATGTTATGTCCAATAAGATAATTGATGCATTTCGACAAAAATCATTGCAGTCTTCAGCTGCATTGATCCGCTCTTTATATAGTTTATAAGTTAGTTTTAAGGTATCCCTTTTCCCTTTTGTACATGTAGGACCTCCTACATTTGAAATCACTGAATAGCGAAAGCTACAATATTTCATGAATAAATGAAAGTTGCTAGTATTTAAAATTGAGGTGAAAAGTCATCGATTGTGATTGGACACTCAATAATATTTTAACTGAATGAATGTACATGGAAGAGAAAATCAAAATAAATATAAATTTAAAAAAAAAAAAAAACTACCTAATCTTGCTATTCGTGGGACAACTATTGAGTATTCTAACGAAGTGAAATATCTTGGTATTACTTTAGATAGGAAACTTAATTGGAATGCTCACCTGAATAATGTATTAAATAAAGGAATTAATTTTCTATGGCTGAGTAAAAAAACTATTGGAAAAAAGTGGGGTCTCCGCCCCAAAATGATTTATTGGATATATACATGTATAGTTAGAACAAGAATTACGTATGCGTCACTTGTGTGGTGGCCGAAAGTTAAAGAAACAATTGCACAAAATAAATTAGCTAAGCTGCAAAGATTAGCCACCATTTCAATAACTGGAGCTAAGCACAGCCAGACATGCATCGGCACTAAGAGCTCTTTTTAACGGCACTCAGCTTGTTCTGGTTGGCATTTAAGTTTAAATTAATGTTATGCTTGTTGCCAGTTAAAAACGTCTTGTTTTTAGCATAAATAATGTATAGAAAACATTGGTTCATTGGAAAAAACGACTTCAGGTATATTTTCATGTGACTGTTCTCATAAGCTCTTGAGAAGAACGTCTTAAAAGCTCTTTGAGTGCACTTAACGGTTCTTACCCTGTATCTCACATGGTTTATAATATAGCCTCTCAGGGTCTTCGGGAGCCTTCAAGATTAGCGTAATTAGTTTACTCTAAACACTGGCACGACATGCTGGGAATCATCTACGCCAAATGCCAAACAAGTTCTTCTAAAAGAGGAGTTAGAGCGGATGCACGTCTGAGCACAGCACTTCATCTGCTGCACTTAACTCCTTGTTAAATTTACTTCCTCTTCATAAATTCATAGAATTAGAAGCCCTTAAGAGTGCTTTATTAATGAATCGATCCACAAGAATTCAGGATGAAGATTTGACAGGGCACCTAGAAGTCTTTAAAAACTTTACCTTGAATCCGGTGTTAAACTCAATAGTAGACTGAATGCCGACAAAGGCTAACTATGACATTCCGTTCACAGTGGACGCTAAAAGTCGCTACGAGTGGGATAATGGTGGGCCTAATCTTCGTCCAGGCTCTATTCTGTTCTACACGGATGGTTCTAGAATGAATAATAAAACGGGAGCTGGAGTGTTTCGACCAGGAATTAAGACATCTGTTCCAATGGGGCAATTTCCAACAGTTTTTCAAGCAGAAGTTTATGCAATAATTGAATGTTTGCACATTTGCCTTAAAAGAAATTATAGATTAGCTAATATTTGTATCTTTTCCGACAGCTTGGCAGCACTGAATGCTCTGAAAGGGTTTACCTGCCAGTCAAGACTAGTATGGGAAGGAATCAAATTACTAAAGCAATTGTCCCAAAAGAACTCGGTCAATCTTTACTGGGTTCCTGGGCATTGTGGAATTTTAGGAAACGAAAATGCGGACAGCCTGGCGAGGAAAGGATCTGAAACTGACTTCATTGGCCCAGAACCTTTCTTTGGTGTTCCAGATTGTTCTCTGAAAATGGAGCTAAAACGTTGGGAACAATTAACAATCAATTCAATCTGGAATTCTACAGATACTTCCAGACAAGCAAAAAGATTTATCTTTCCAGGTGGAAAACTATCTCGGGAACTATTAAAACTAGATAAAAAAAAAATTAAGGGTGATAACTGGTTTACTAACTGGTCCATGCAAATACGACTTATTTAATATGAGGAAAATTCCAAACGCAAATTGTCGATTTTGTAATACTGAGAATGAAACATCAGAGCACCTTTTGTGTAATTGTGGTGCTCTGATTCAAACTAGAATATTATTTTTTGGGAAAGGGATCCCTCCAATATCAACCATTTCCGTACTAGTAGGGTGATAGACTTTATAAAACAAGTCGACCCTAACTGGGACAACATGCAGTAAACAGGAGCTGTCTCTCATCGTTCCATGGTGGTGGGTTAACCTGATTTGCTACAAAAAAGAGTCACACCACAATATTCTCCTAATTGGTCGCAGTGGTCATAAGGCTCAACAAAAACAAAAAAAAGGCCACACAAAGTCCATGCACTATTTTGGCAAACAAGTTTTTTCAATAGTGTTTAGAAAAAAAATACGTTGAAAGTTCTTAGTTTAAATTCCGGAGTGACTTTGATAGTCATAGTTTTTCTTGTTAAAATCATATTTAAGGTGTTCAAACTTTATTTGTATGTTAAATGTACCATCACTAAAGTAGCTGATATAGTTTTGAAGAAAAACATCAATGTTTATATTTAGTTAACTAAGTTTATAAGCTTTTCAACAAAATGCATATACACTCAAACCCCGATGGTTTGACACTAACTGTTGTCAAACAAACGGGGTCACTTTTTAGTTTGACACCCCTTTTACACGGAGTTCACACACACCACCAAACGTTTCTTTTGATAGTGTGCGTGAGCGCCGTGTAAAAAGTGACAGTTCGTCACTTTTTAGTTTGACTTTGACCAACCAACGGGGTACAAACTAAAAAAGTGTCAAACGAAAAAGTGACCAACCACCGGGGGTTGAGTGTATATTTTAGGTAATATTGTTAAAAAATCGGAATTTTGCCTGAAATTTTTTCAAACTAGTTTTGTTTATAAAATTATCGATTTATATTGCATTTTATACTGAATTCGAAGCACGAATCACCAATTTTCACATTTTACATGAAATTTGTTCAACTAAAATTGCTTATAAATTTAGAGATTTTTTTCAATTGTGTTTCAAAAACACATATTATTTATTACTTACAAACTTATTTAACCTTCTCCTAGTGGAAAATTGTCCAAGGAATCCGAAAATGCATTCCGTTCTCCGATTAAAAATCTTGTTAATTGAGAAAATCATGACACTTTAAGAAGTTTAAAATAATGACTATCATCAACATTTTCATAACTATAGTCAACTAACTTTTTAAACTTTTCAAAATTTTATGAAAAGTTCTTTTTGAGGTACTTTGAACACTTTTGTACCATAGTCAGTATGATTCTAAACAATTCCGTAAGTATTTTAATTGTACTCTTCAATTTGCGGAAAAATCGCGAACCTATCAAAGTCACCCCGGCTATCAAAGTCACCCCGTTTTACGGTATCTAAGTGATAATAGTTCAATTGTTAGTAAATTAGCATGTTTTTTCATGCATTGTTCCTCTTGCCTAAGGCTACCAACTCTTGCTAAGCCAAAATCCGTATACTTTACCGATATGACACCATGGTATAACAAAAACTGTCAAGGAATTATTTAGATAAGTTTGGAATTTGGGAATTAAAAATATTTTTGTTATACGTTTAAAAGTTTACGAAATGCCAAGTTTGCTTTTACGAATAATATCATTGTTAGTGTTTTCACGAAAACATTTCTAGAGGTCCTATAAATACAAGCACAACACAAGGTTTTCACAAGCCAAAATTTGATCTTTTATTTAATAAATATGTTTTGTAAGGCAGTGGCAGTGCGTGGCCGAATGGTTACGCTGTCCGCTTTGTAAGCGGATGATTCTGGGTTCGATTCCCATCTGCTACAACCTTCCATCGGATGAGGAAGTAAAATGTCGGTCCCGGCCTTGGTTGTTAGGCCGTTAAGTCATTCCAGGTGTAGGAGTCGTCTCCATGCCATAAGTACAAACACCACACCAAACCAAGCCTACTCCGGTGGAATCGCTGGCGGCGGTTGGACTCGCAATCCAAAGGTCGTCAGTTCAAACACTGGGGTGGAAGGTTCCTTGGAGTAGAAAGAGGTTTGGGTGCTCTCCCCATTCAAGCCTTCGGACTCCTAGGTTCGAGCAGAAACTTGCAATAGAGACCACAAAAGACCCGGAGGTCGTTAATGTGGATGGTTTGATTTTTGATTTTTTTTTTGTTTTGTAAGGATTTTGAAAAGAACAATCATTGACAATCAAGTTTGAACTGAGGGAAACCCGAAAAGTTATGCAAGTTATCCCTTTAAAATCAAACTGACAGTTAAATAAAAATATCGTATTAGAGAAAGCTTTGGTCCAATCAAAAAAGCAATGAAATAATTCCGTACAAATCCGTATTATGCAAAAAATTCCGTACCAAAATTCCGGCCTGTTAAAAATCCGCGGAGAAGGTTGAAAATCCGTACGGTAAGGAAAAAATCCGTACAGTTGGTAGCCTTAGGGAGCGTTCTTTTATTACGTAACGCAAAATTTGGGATTTTTGACCCCCCTCCCCCCCCTTTGTAACAAATCGTAACAGATGAGCCATCCCCCCTACCCCCCCTGTAACGCGTAACGCAAGGTCTTTTTGCAAATTTTTATGAGTGCTTATATGAAAATTTTGCGTTACGTAACAGAATTTTTCAGCACACCCCCCCTCCCCCAATTTTCGTAACATTTCGTAACAGACACCGACACCCCCTCCCCCCCCTAACTGCGTTACGTAATAAAAGAACGCTCCCTTACTCTTGCCCCAACGGGTTGTTCGTCTTGCCCAGGGGGGCGACATCTATATCTCACTACAGGCATCTCGCTCACAGCCAACACAAGCTGTCAACTTCGGCACCAGAACAAAAGGGAGCTGTCAATTATGGCGCCAGCACAAAAGAACAGCTGTTCGTTACGGAACCAAAACAAAGCAACTGCGCACTGTAAAAAAAGTACAAAAACTGCAGGCATAAAATGGAAATAAAGTAATTTTTGTTTTTATGTAAAATTTTACCGCAATGTACGTTTACAATTGGATACTAAAGCCCTATGTCAATTTTTATGTACAACGGTAAAAAACACGATTAAAAACCATTTATGATCACTTTTTTTCATTTTAATGCATTTTTTTTAACGAGACAACATTTTTTCGATGAATGAACTATGGTCCCCTTGGAACGAGCTGTCAAGTAGGAGCTTTTCTGTCAAGAAGGATCGCGAGGTTAATTTTTCAAAATTGATTTAAAAATCAATTTTAAACGCTTTGTGGTCGTACAAAGGGTCATTGTACTCAGAAAAATAAGCTTTATCGCTGTAAACAATAATATCAGCAATCTAAGCTTCATTTTAGGACCTAATTAGTGTATGTTTTGAGATGATTTTCATCAATTTATTTGCAAAATAAACTACTCAAGTTGGGATTATTAAGCACGCATCGGGGGGGATGACCTAATTTAAAGTTGTACTTTTATCACATAAAACGTTTAGCTTAACTACTGTGTAATTTGACTTTTACTACAGTAATTCTTATAACAAAAATTGAATTATTAATAAAAAAATAATTTAGTTTTCACTGTTCGCAGTTTTCGCGCGTTATCAATCTCAATCACCCAAGATGGCGGCCTTTAGCATCCCCCTGGTCTTGCCCCACTAGTTGAATAGAACGTACGAAAAATCGAAAAAAATCAATTTTTTACATTAAAAAACAGATTTTTTTTTAAACTTGCTCTATCAAAGTCTCAGTCAAGACCTGGAATAAGATGATTCTAATAAATCCGACAGATTTTTAAACGTTTTAAATGGGTTATAACGAGCATTTCCTTAGCTTGTTACACTTGCCCCACTTTCCCCTATAGGGGAGAGTGGGGAGACTTAATCCCCTTTTTTTGTATCGTACATAACTCTGTCAATTTCTCACAAAACTATTAACTTTTTGCATGAATTGAAAGCTTAAACATTCATCTATGTTTGGCTAATAAGGGTATTTCATCAGATGAACTCTTCGAATCATGCCAAGCGTTTTAAAGAAATATTTTAAACCGGCATTTTAAAAATGGTAGGGGTAGCTTGATTCCCCTTTCAACATTTTGAAGAAATCTAAAGAGCCAGATTTTTGCTATGGGGCACGCTGCTCGCATCGATGAGCTCCGATTTTGATGAAACTTTCAGCGTTTGTTGGTCTACACAAAAGATGAACTCATGCCAAATATGAGCCCACTACGATGCGGGGAAGTGAGGTAAAATATCATTTCAAAATTTTGCAAAAATGTTCAAAAAAAAAAGGCCGAATTTTTAAAATGCTCATATCTCATGTTTGGCAATTCGTAAACCTGCTCGCTTGGTTTCATTTGAAAGGTTTTTACAAGCACTACAACTTCGACTTTGAATGACATCTGTCGGATACTTACTTCCAGAGATATTTACTAATTACTGAAAAGTCGTGTTTTTTTCAAAATTGTCGTATCTTTCTCAAAAACGTAGATACCACCATACCCTATGTGGCGAAATTGAGGCATGGCCTGTACTCCAAGTCTACAATAAAAACTTTTTGGTACCTCCGATTGTGGTAAAAAAATCAATAATTCTTTGAAAATCAATTTTTATTAATAAAATTTTACAATTCCATCAAACCCAAAACAATGTTTCGATATGAAATTGTTCTTGTTGAGTCTCAATTTTATAACCGAATATGTTTTATACGCTGGAGATGTTAAATATGGCATATTTTGATACAAGACTTTGCGCAAAACATCAGTTTTCATTCAAAAAACTATTTTTTTAGGACTGGGGTGCTCAAAGTTTTTGGATGCCGGGACAACTTTGAAGCTCAAATTAGCCTGATTGGTATGGTATGTATGCGTTTCGTCGATTGCCCTCGGCGTGACATTCTGTTTCTGTTGCGTGGATGCCCAAGTAGCACATTTGTTCGCCAAGAGATTTCCGAACTGGTTGTTGAACTCATTTACTATTGTTGTGAATGCGGTTGGGAGGAGGGACAGGCGGGACGCAGAGAGAAGGAACACGGCACAAGTAATCAGCATAGCGCACCAGGTACGCGTGCTGTAGCAAGAAGACGCTTCCGTCTTTCTCGGTCTTGTGCTGCTACTCTCCAATTTCCCACCGTGCGCGCGGTTTCCTTGCTCTTCTGCCTGTTCCGCCAGCTGGTTCAGCGCGGTCAAATAGCAGTCTGACAGGCTGGCTTTCGTCCATTCGAGCGACATGGCCGGCCCACCTGAGCCTCCCGATTTTCGCCTGGGTGGCGATGGTCGGTTCTTCAAGAAACGCGTGCAGTTCGTGGTTCATGCGTCTTCGCCACACTCCGTCAGACACCTGCACTCCACCGTAGATCGTTCGTAGCACCTTCCGTTCGAAAACTCCAAGGGCACGTTCGTCCTCTTGCCGCATCGTCCAGGTCTCGTGGCCATAGAGGACTACCGGTCTGATCAGTGTTTTGTACATCGTCAGCTTCGTGCGGCGTTGCACTCGATCCGAAGTGAGAGTTTTCCGTAATCCGAAGTACGCACGATTCCCAGCAAAAATACGAGTCCGGATCTCTTTGCTGGTGTCGTTGTATGTATGTATGTATGTAAGTATGTATGTATGTATGATCCCCATACCCGCAGGCAACTTGGTCCCGAAACACATGTGAGCGCTAGGTGAACAATTCGATCATCTTTTACTCCGTAATCTGTACACTCACGTGCATAAGTTTTTTTGCACAAATTTTAATGCTACAAATACCGGCGCATAAAAAGAAATTATTTCCCTTTTCCCTCCCCAAGCGCCGGAAATTTGTAGCGGGTGTAGGGACACTTTGCATAGACGCCCTTGCTCCCATCACGTCACTGAGGGTATGGAGCGACGAGAAATTAATAAGCATGCCCCCCCAGTCGAACCTTCATTAGAGAAGCAGGCAATCCACAACTCACAGCGAACGACCAAGGGAACACCCTACCGCGTATATAATATGGTTGGCGTAGTTGTCTTTAGTGAAGTGTATGCATGATAGAGTGAATGTAAGAGTTATTTGAAAATAATGATTAACTGGGACGAAAGCGTCCACCCTGAAGAAATTTTTGGAAACAATTATTTTGTATTCCTAGGCAATAGAAATTTAAATCTCAGTCAGAAAAAGTCAGGAGGCGGCGTCCTCTTAGCCATAAATGCCAGACTTAATCCAAAAGAAATTGTAACTGAAAAACATTTTCAATTTGAACAAGTCTGGGCCAAAGCCACTATTGCAGGCCAAGTACACATTTTTGCATCAGTATACTTTCCGCCGGACCATGCAAATAAATAGTCGTATGAACTATTCTTTAAAACAGTAGAAATCATAACATCAAAAATGGAACCGGAAGTAAAACTTCACATTTATGGCGACTTTTATCAAAGCAAAGTCGAATTTATATCTGACCAAGAAAATGAAGCAATTATTCTCCCAGTCATTGGGGAAAATGAAACTTTGCATTTTCTCTTTGACAATATTGCCAATTATGGACTTTTCCAAATCAATCATGTAAAAAACCAAAGAAATTCATTTTTAGACCTTTTATTCACTAACTGTATTGAAGACTTTCATGTACAAGAATCTGTAACCCCCCTTTGGAAGAATGAAGTCTTTCATACAGCAATTGAATATTCTATTTATGTCCATAAAAACACTTTGCCCATTGACTGGGAATATGAAGAAGTCCTGAAATACAATAAAACAATCTTTGTAGAAGCCAAACGTAAACTACTTGCAATTGACTGGCAAAATTTATTTAATAATGAAGGAAATGTCGACGAATTAGTAGGAAAATTCTATACGGAAATTAACACTATAACATCTGAAACCGTACCTACTAGAAGAAGACGACGTAATAACACAGGCAATAAATACCCAGTGTGGTTCACTCCACAACTAAGAAATTTAAAAAATAGAAAACAAAAAGCCTACAAACTATACAGAAACAATACAAATGACACAAATCTTCTGAGTTATCTGAATATTTCCGACCATTTTTTTTCGGCACTCAATTCTGCCAACGAAGAATATAATAGTAAAGTCGAATCTGAAGTCAAATCATGCCCGAAAAATTTCTTTAATTACGTAAAATCCAAATCCAAAAGTAGTAACTTCCCATCGCAAATGCAACTGGACGAAAATGTAGGCAGTAACTCAAAAGAAATTTGCAATCTTTTTTCAAAAATTTTCAAAGAAGAAGACCGCGATCGCGACTACATTTCATATATACCGGAATTTCCAAATGACGTCTCAGTCAATTCAGAAACGAAAGTACGCCAGGCATTGAAGGATTTAGACTCATCAAAAGGACCAGGACCCGACGGAATAGCACCTGCATTCCTAAAGAACCTTGCAGAAGAATTGACATATCCACTGCATCATCTTTTCAACATGTCAATAAATACTGGAAAATTCCCACAAACATGGAAAAAGTCTTTTTTGGTGCCTATTTTCAAGTCAGGCCCAAAATCAGACATACGTAATTATCGCGGAATTGCCCTTTTGTCTTGCATTCCAAAACTTTTCGAATCTATTATAAATGAAAAAATCTTTCAGCAAGTAAAAAACCGCATCACATGTAAACAGAACGGCTTTTTTAAAGGCCGCTCTACTAGCACCAACCTTTTAGAATTTGTAAATTTTACACTGAATGCAATGCATAATCGCAATTTCGTAGAAGCAATTTACACAGACTTTAGTAAGGCATTTGACAGAATCGACATACACCAGGTGTAATCTAGATTTTTTTCAATCATGTTTGAGTGCTAATCAACATCGCTTGCTAGTACTCTGCTACTGCTGTTGGTTCCCGTTGCTGCATTTTCAGTTTTTCTTTTTGATGAAGAATTCTCAGGGCAAGTATCGAACCCAAGATCACTCCAAATGTCAAGTCCGGGCGCGCATCTTTCCACGAGGGGTTATGTTGGATGAGCAGGATTAAACGTCAATAAGAAGTCTGCGGTCATCTAGGTTTTACCATGTTCACTAACAGTTTGTCAAAAATTCCTTTGAACATTAGCTGTTTCTATTTTTAGAAATATATGTGCTTGTTTCGGCAACATGTTCTTGCTCGGTTTTTAAAACACGAACGCGAACTACACATAAACAACTTGCTTACGAGAAATCCCAGCTGAAACCAAAGGTTAAATCTACTATGTTATCATGTTTAGCAAACTGAAATGAAACATCATGTCTGCAAATGTCATTTTACTTTTCGAGTTCTACAAGCATGTTTCATTTAAGTCAGAATAAACTTCAAAATGAACTACTCGTAATCCGTTGCTAGATTTGGCATTTGTGTTATACAACCATGTTGAATAATGGTTTTTTGATCAAAATGTAAACAATTGACCAAATTGTATGACACTTGTTGAATAATTAACGTATAAAAACGCTAGTGGAACAATTGATCAACAAAAACAATAAAAAGCGATGTTTTACTTGCTACTTGGGTGCCGTGCCAACTATTTAAGCTAAAACTTAGCCTCTGGAGGATTTAGCGTCTATCAGACTTTCAACAAAGACGGACCTTACGTTGGGAATTTTATTGCTCACTCACACACGCACACGTTGAAAGAAATAGGTGGTGCACAAACTTAAGGTCGCCGGTTCGAATCCCGCGGCGGGCGCTCTAAAATTCTTTGTGAAATATGGGTATTCGGCGCCGTCGCTTCGTGCCTTACTTTCATACACTTAGGAGCCCAGGGCGGCGAAGTCCTTGTAGATAAAAAGGAAGACACTAGTAGTTGGTACTAGCAATGGTGGCCGACAGCTATAAAGTCAACTTTGTTTTAATATAACTAAATTTTACTTATTTTGACGAAATGTAACTAAATTTAACTAAATTTAACTAAATTTAACTAAATTTAACTAAATTTAACTAAATTTAACTAAATTTAACTAAATTTAACTAAATTTAACTAAATTTAACTAAATTTAACTAAATTTAACTAAATTTAACTAAATTTAACTAAATTTAACTAAATTTAACTAAATTTAACTAAATTTAACTAAATTTAACTAAATTTAACTAAATTTAACTAAATTTAACTAAATTTAACTAAATTTAACTAAATTTAACTAAATTTAACTAAATTTAACTAAATTTAACTAAATTTAACTAAATTTAACTAAATTTAACTAAATTTAACTAAATTTAACTAAATTTAACTAAATTTAACTAAATTTAACTAAATTTAACTAAATTTAACTAAATTTAACTAAATTTAATTAAATTTAACTAAATTTAACTAAATTTAACTAAATTTAACTAAATTTAACCAAATTTTATTAAATTTAATTAAATTTAACTAAATATAACTCAATTTAAGTCAATTTATCTCAATTTAACTAATTTTAACTAAATATAACTTAATATTGCCAAAGTTTACTAAATTGAAGGCGAATTGTAACTAAATTTTATGAAATCTAATTAAATTAAACCAAATTTGAATAAATTTTAATAAATTTTACTATATCGAACTAAAATTTACTAAGTTTAACTGAATTTAACTATATATAATTCAATTTAAGTCAATTTTACTTAATTTAACTAATTTTAACTTAATAACTCAATTTAGCCAAAGTTAACTAAATTGAAATAAATGAAGTGAAATATGACGAAACTTGCGAAAATTTTACTTAATCTTATTGCGCATTTTGCACTTTACTAGAGTCCTGCGCAATTATTTTCATCACAGTATTTTTCTATCACAGTGATTTTTCATCACAATGGTGACCAAAACCCGTTGCTCAGCTTCAGCAAGTAAAAAACCGCATCACATGTAAACAGAACGGCTTTTTTAAAGGCCGCTCTACTAGCACCAACCTTTTAGAATTTGTAAATTTTACACTGAATGCAATGCATAATCGCAATTTCGTAGAAGCAATTTACACAGACTTTAGTAAGGGACCATTCATAAACCACGTGGACACTTTTTTGGTAATCTCGAACCCCCCCCCCCCCCCCTCGTGGACAATTGTCCATACAAAAAAAATCTTTTTTGTATGGAGCATGGACAATCGCCATAACCCCCCCCCCCCCCCCCTAAAGTGTCCACGTGGTTTATGGATGGTCCCTAAGGCATTTGACAGAATCGACATACACCAGGTGTAATCTAGATTTTTTTCAATCATGTTTGAGTGCTAATCAACATCGCTTGCTAGTACTCTGCTACTGCTGTTGGTTCCCGTTGCTGCATTTTCAGTTTTTCTTTTTGATGAAGAATTCTCAGGGCAAGTATCGAACCCAAGATCACTCCAAATGTCAAGTCCGGGCGCGCATCTTTCCACGAGGGGTTATGTTGGATGAGCAGGATTAAACGTCAATAAGAAGTCTGCGGTCATCTAGGTTTTACCATGTTCACTAACAGTTTGTCAAAACTTCCTTTGAACATTAGCTGTTTCTATTTTTAGAAATATATGTGCTTGTTTCGGCAACATGTTCTTGCTCGGTTTTTAAAACACGAACGCGAACTACACATAAACAACTTGCTTACGAGAAATCCCAGCTGAAACCAAAGGTTAAATCTACTATGTTATCATGTTTAGCAAACTGAAATGAAACATCATGTCTGCAAATGTCATTTTACTTTTCGAGTTCTACAAGCATGTTTCATTTAAGTCAGAATAAACTTCAAAATGAACTACTCGTAATCCGTTGCTAGATTTGGCATTTGTGTTATACAACCATGTTGAATAATGGTTTTTTGATCAAAATGTAAACAATTGACCAAATTGTATGACACTTCGTCAGCTGTGTGCTATCTTGTGACATAGACCATTTTGGTCGAAAATGAGTTAATGATGACGTTTTGTTATACGTAACAAACCCTACAAGATGCTTTAACCCGATTTTCGATATCTGTTTCCGTTTCCGGTATACAGCAAAGCACACTTGTGATATAGACCAAATTCCCAGTCAATTTTTTTGTGCTATCTTGTGACACGTGCAAAAGCAGTAGAGAACTATAAAACTGTATGGTACCAACAGATGTCACTACAACTTTATGGCGAGATTTATAACTAACCTTGTCACAAGAGTGCACTTCAAAAAAATGAAGAACATGTACTACGTGTCACAAGAGAGTTTCAAAGAGATTATGGTCGTTGTCACAAGAGTACCACCAATATGTTGATGGGTTTGTATGGTCGTTGTCA